>NC_092809.1:72434877-72604877 GCF_040954645.1 Diabrotica undecimpunctata | reverse complement strand
TACCCATTTGTTTTCTTTTTTAAGTGGCACTACTAATTTTTAGCTTTTTCGCTGAGGATGATCCGATAGGACTGAAAACGTTCTGAAAACTCATAAATCTATTTAGGATAATTTTTAATAAATTTTTTACCATTATACTTTAGAATTTTTTACTTCTTAGTATGTTTAATAAAATAATTCTTAAGAATAAGGTAGCGGTTAATCAAACTTTTATTTCGAAATATTGATAAATTCTATGATTTCAGCAGTGCAATTTATTGGTAAAAGTGGTTCAAAAGCTCTACACTGGTAGAACTTTCACAAAAACTCAAAAATTGCATTATTATAATTTTATTTGCTTTATTATAAAACATACACCGAAGTCCAGAAATTAAATTCATTCTATTAGTTTTTAAACTTTGGTTTTATGGCAGAAAAAGACATCGCTGTTTCTAAAAAGTTTAACTACGATATTTTCGCTGGTAACTGTATAATAAAGAAACTTTTAACTTAACCAATGTTTTGTATCGGATCCTTTAACTACATCTTCTTTTTTACCAGTAATGGCTAATTCATGTTTCTATAAAAATTTAAATTGTTGTAGAACTTATAAAACAGAAAAGTCTTCCTTGAGAAAGTTTTCAGTTGTAAAAGTTTTAACACTTCCTCCGAGGGGTTAAGCCTATAGTGAATAATTTGAAAATTCAACATAAATATTTTTTTTGTTTAATCAATTGAAATATTCTTATTTTATACAGAGTTAGAACTTTCCTTTTGTTGATTTTCGATAAATTCGTATCTGTTAGTTTTAAAGCTAATTTAACTATTACAATTTAAAAAAATTTTAAAATTGTTCTCAAGCTATTTTCTTGTAGCATCTCAATGTAAATACCATTTTTATAGGAAATTAGCCACAATTTAAGTTTAAAATAAGTTTTTTTTTGAATTTTTTTGATTTTCACTTCGGAAATCGTTCTTAAAATACAGAAGGATTCCCGAAGTGGAAATTATAAACGTCAAAAAAATATTACACATTAAAGTTATGCCTTATTCCCAATATAAATAGTAATTAAATTTTTTTAACGAATTTAATATTATATTTAATTGTATTAAAAACATTTAAATTTTATTTATTTCCTTCTACTTAAAGAAAAAAACTTGTTTAACCCATTAGCGCCCAGTGATACCATACGGTATCACAAAACACGAAAATACTTCTCTTGCAATTGAAACCTATTAGAAACGATCTTATGGTCTCGTCCCCTCACCTAACTATAAACAACAAACCAGTACACCATACTTTCATTGTACAATGAAGTACCATGGTACTAACCGCTCAGTGCATTTGGAACATTTGTAGAGTTAGTCTGATTTTTCAAATATTTGGTCTGTCGAAGTTGGGTCGAAAAAATGTACTTGCATTTTGTGTAAGTAAATTTTATTTCCACAAGGAAACTAAGTTCTTGTATTTGGCTGTATACCATATATTAAAAAAATTTTTGAATAAAATCCTTTATAAAAAGGTATATAAAAAACCCAGTTGGGCTATGTTAAATTGACAAAACGTTTTCGGAATAAGTATTCCATCATTTACCGTTGGATCGGTAACATGGCGACATATGAGTCATATTACTCATAATACTCAATTTAATACTCAATCATGGAATGTTCAGCTATTTAGACATAAGAGAAGATTTGGTATAATAGCTTAAATAAGTCGAGAATTACTCTTCTTTTAAGACTTTACATTTTAAGAAAAGTCCACATAACTTAGAACACTCTCTACTTATGTGTAAGAAAATTCATATAAGACTATAGGTACCTTATTTATTACGGACCATCTATTCCAGTCGTTAGAGATGAAAATGCCACTGGACCTCTAAAAATCTTTCGAATAAGTCGAATTTTGCCAAAAATGTTAATTTTAGGGCGCAAAAAAAGATGAAAAAAGTATACCACTTTTACCCTCGGATTTTCTCCTAAAACCCCACTCGTAAAGGAGGGAAAACGTAAAACTTTGATTTATGAAGAATAAAGATAATTTTGAACAAAAATTTTTATTAGCATTAGCTAGAGTGAACCGTTCCCTCAGAAACAACGCTTGAAGCGATCGACAATTTTTTTTTTGTCAGTTACGTGCTTAAACTGAATGTTCAATAAAATTTGTATAAGCTCGACGGTAAAAATTCGATATCTTTTGATCCGACTGTCCTATCGACAATAGTCGAGAAGCGTTTTAAAGATAAAAAGTTCAGCTTTTGTACGCAATGTTTGTATTTTTAAACTGAGTTTTTATAAAGGTGTTAAATAAATAAACGTAGCACGATTTTTGCCAATTTTCATGATTCTCATGATATCAATACAACTTGTCCCTTGTATTAATCGGCCACTGAGGAGTTGCGATAACTAAAGCCTATTTTTTTAAACCTATTACAGGTGTAACGATAAGACTACCAAAGAAAATTGAAATACTATTATAAAATAATACCTTAATCAACTATGGGAGCTTATCGTCTATGCTTCGCCTAGCTTAGTCTCTCAAGTGTTAATCCATCTTGCTTTAAACTATGAATTAAACAATGAATTAACTAATCATATTTATTTAGCATAAACAAAATAATGATATTTTGCACAAGCAAACCCTGCCTATTGCTTTACAATAAACAAATTTAAAATTGATACTTATGGCTTCATTTGGTTGACAGGGTAAGTCGTTGATGGCTCCTGATGATGTTTGGATGGACTGTCATTAAATGAGCAGATTTTAAGTTGATGGAACGCTTTGCAGTCTTAAGCAGGTATTTAGTTCTACATAATACTTAAAATACTTAAGTGGTCTTGAAGACAGCTGCAGTCTTGGTTAAATGTGGTTAATCCATCGTGTTATATATTGAATTATTCCATACACTAGAATATAACACAGGGTGTATTAGCGAGACATCAAAGGGGATTAACTTTCTTGCCAATTATTTTACAAAATCACAATTAAACGAATAGCAGATGGTAAAGATAAAGTGAAATAGAATTAATATTAATACGTGTTTCGAGTTATTCAACTCATCATCAGGAACACTTGTGGAAGTTCAACTGAAATGAATACTAGACTGCATTTCATTTCAGTTGAACTTACACAAGTGTTTTTGATGATGAGTTGAATAACTCGAAACACATGTAGAGCAATGGTGGAGTTTCTATTGAAATGAAATGCAATCTTTTACTTTCATTTAAATGTCTTTCTCTACGTAAAGAGCGAAAAAGATAGTAATTTTCAAAAGGTGAATCGTAGATGCATGTTGAAGTAAAAAGATACTTCTAGCGTCGTTAAAAGTCTCTAGTAAGAGACTTTGAATTTGCGGTTCAACTAATTTACTATCAAAGAGAGGTCTCTGGACTTCTTGTTACTTCGTATAGATGTCGCTGCTAGCGTACCTGGCTGTTATTTTGGTTATAATGACCAAATACTAGACTGCATTTTATTTCAGTTGAACTTCCACAAGTGTTCCTGATGATGAGTTGAATAACTCGAAACACGTGTAGAGCAATGGTGGAGTTCCTATTGAAATGAAATGCAATCTTTTACTTTCATTTAAACGTCTTTCTCTACGTAAAGAGCGAAAAAGATAGTAATTTTCAAAAGGCGAATCGTAGATGCATGTTAAAGTAAAAGGATACTTCTAGAGTCGTTAAAAGTCTCTATTAAGAGGCTTTGAATTTGCGGTTCACCTAATTTACTATCAAAGTGAGGTCTCTGGACTTCTTGTTACTTCGTATATATATATATATATATATATATATATATATATATATATATATATATATATATATATATTTGTATATCAATTTGCACTTAATTTAATTTAGATTAGATGAATAAAATAAAGAAAAAGTATCGGCGTAAACCCTCGCTCGGAGTTACCCTAAAGTATTAATATTTTCTCGTGCGGATTTTTTACAGACGATATAAAAAAGAAATAAATCCTAAATATATATGATCAATAAAGATTGTCAAAAAGAAAAGAGACTATAAAAACGTTTTTTATATCAGGGTAATAAAAGTCGTCCAACGAACACGCTGAGTGATGTTACGAGTTACAAAAAGGTAAGAAAATGCTGTGTAGAAATGTCACATTAGTAGAAAATTTGGGTTGTTTGTGGATATTATTTTAGCAAAATATCTTTGCTAACGTAACAGTTGCTGTTACTGTAATGACTAGAGTAGAAGGGCACTTAAACTAGTATGTTAACCTAACTATGTGTTAGTGTTATGGCAGACTACATTAGATGTAACAGGGCGTAAGGTTTTTATTACAACAATATTAAGTCGTAAGTTGCTATTTTGTCTCCAGATCATGAATCAGTTTCACAATAGTAATTTCAAAATTAAATAGTTTTAAGTTGTTACTTTAAAACTAGGTCTTTTTTTTTTAAAGAATCATTTGGATAATGAATATTTATCTGAAAGCTAAAGCGTGAAATATAAAGTTAAATATATATTATGTGTTTTATTTCCAACAACAAATACAGCAAATTCGAGATATATAGGTACACTGAGAAATAAATAAAAGTGAAATATGTTAAACACAAACTATATCATAGCCTCCTGACTGAATATGGCATATATTTAGCACATAAAACTCAATTACACACAAAATCGCACTAAAAGTCCAGTAGTCAGAGAGTTGACCCCCAAAAAATTATAAAAATGCAAAAAAGTTTACCACATTTACCCTGGGGCTTCCCCCTAAAACCCCCACGAAGACGGGTAAAAACGCAAAAAAATCTATTTATCAAGAATCTGTACACCGTAGAAAAAAATATTTCAGAAAAAAATTTAGCTGGGATAATTTTAAACAATAATGTTTAAAATCACTTTTTATGTAATATGAACCGTTCCTTTAAAAACAACGCTTGAAGAGACCGTCTATATTGAACGTCAGTTACGCTCGCGAAATGAATGTTCAATAAAATTTGTATTAGCTCGATGGTAAAAATTCGATGTCTATTGAACAAACTATCCTATCGACAAAAATTTAAATGCATTTTAAAGGTTAGCTGAAGTGAGCAGTTTATCCGCAAATGTAAGAAAATAAAATAAACAAAGTGTAGGAGTAAAATTGACGAAAGTTACAATAAAATTATTTTTATTAAGTTGACATGTTCAGTGCTATTATATAGGTATATTAGTAACATTGCTGCCGGCCTGACACACATTTTTGAAGTTTTTGCTCTGCATTGTTAATACGTCTTAATATAAGAGATAAATGTTAAAATTAATCAAATATTTGAGTTCAAACCGGTTTGCTTATTCAAACCGGTCATAATCATGAAAGACGTAATATTGATCCAGTATACTCATGATGCGCCAGTAAGTCATATAAAATAATAGTTTATTATCGCATATACAAATGTACGTTATATAAAAGACTAAGAGGATTAAATTAAATGCATGAACATAAAAGGAAAAAAGTTAAAACATAGTCATAAACCATATAAATAAAAAGAAAATTATTTAGTTTGGATTCAAGAACAATACTTGGAATAAAAAATAAAACGTTCCTGCATACTATACAAACAAAAACATAATTTTAACAAAAGATTTGTTTAATTACACAAACATTAATTCTTCTAATCTAAATATAAGGACTAGAGCCTAGTCCTTATATTTTTAACAATTTTTAAATCTTTATACAGATACAGAAGTAAAATGGTTTTGTCTTGTATGTTTGGATGATGTTTGTTAAATTTTAGGTGGTGGAAAAGATCCCCTAATTTAATTCCGACAATCCCGGCCCAAACCTTACTTTTTGTGGTACTTGCGTATGACCTTATTGAAACCAATGTGAGTTTTTCATACTCCAATGTCCTATATTTTATTTATTAAAGATTTTGTTTCAACAAATGTTAGTTTTTAAAAAAACAAGATAAAGTTTTTTATTTATAAACAGTAATTTCTACAAATATATTTAAAGGACCTCAGATTAAAAATGATAAATGAGGATATAGATGTCAAGCACATAAAATCATCCAACATCTTACCCGAGAATGCTTGCTATTAAAAAAGTTTTGTAATTTTTTGGTGAGTCATAATAAATTATATTAACATTGAAAAAAAGTAAATAAAAATCTTTTACGGAGAAACTACACCATTGATCATATGTACGTCTATAGATGAAACTAAACGATAAATAAGTATAACGCTATCCAAAAACAAAAAAAAAATTCCTCCATTATACGTATTGTCTTCCGACGATATTAGTTTTCATCGGTGAGATACGGTAGTAATCCAACCTCGACTAATTACATTTTGGCACGAAATATATCGTTTAATAAATCATTTGATTGAATTCGATTGAGTTCGTATTATGGTACGAATAATACTGTTTTTGATCGGAGTCAATAACACCAGCCGATGTTCGCCCTGGGAATTAGAGCAATTATGGAAACTAGTGTAACAAATGGACTTATAAAATTCTAAAGCTGATTACGTTTGTCATTCAATATCGAGATAAAAAATCTTTCCTAGTGAATGCGTTAATTGAAAATCTGGGAGTGGTTGGTTGCTTCTGTATGAAAATGTATATCTATCCTATATTCCTATTTAGCGTGACTTGAAAAATCGAGTGAAAAATATTAAAATATATTAAATAAAATTCTCTAAACTTAAAAAACTATAAAAATATATAAAAAGTTATAAAAAAAATTGTAAAAATTTGAAACTAAAAGTCTACTTTATCTTGTTTTAATAATAATTATGCTGGCCTTTGTTATGTTGCACCACTGCCGTGAATATCGTAGCCAAGATGACTTATTTTGTCCGATGCCTCGTCCCTCTTTGATCTTTCCTTCAACGATCAATTAAAGAAAACCATACTTATCGTTTGATACTTTTTCGATCCATGACATTTTCAATAATCGCCATAAATAACCACACCTCACAAGAATCCAGATGTTACATGGTTCTTGCCTTTTCCCCATCCCTTAACTCCATAAAATAGTGTAGGGAATACTTAGCATTTAATAGCACGCCATTGAGTAGTCAGACACAGGTGTCAATTGAAAAATAATAATTTTAAATTTTGAAATCTCGAATATGTTGCCTGTGTGAGTCAATTTTAAATAGGTAAAAAGTAATAAGACTTGAACTCACAATGGATTTATTCTACCACTAACGAACAAGTTCAGATACTTTAATTGGCTATGCATCTTCAGGTCAACGGTACATGGTAAACTAAATACTGAAAATATAATAGCCCGTATTAGGGTGCTGTCTGGTATAAAATATATAGCAGTTACGCCATTATTATAATGATTTTATTTTGAAGAACGTACTCCTGGCTATTCCGATTCAACCTTTGACTTTATCATCCGGCTCCTAGTTATCGTTTAGCTATCCATATTCTAACATTGTCTGTATCACGTTTGCTAATAACCATAAACTTTGTTTTCGCCATATTTATTTTAAGACCACAGTTTTGACTTTTTTTATTAGGAACTGTAGCTCTTTCTCATCTTTGGCAAGGAGGACTGTGTCGTCAGCATATCAGATTGTATTGAGAGGTTTTACTTTTACCTTTACTTCTATTTCCATATTTAAAAAGGCATTCTGGAAAATGGATTCATACTATAAATTAAAAAGTATTAGTGACAGCACACACCGCTATATGACTCTTTTGAGAATTTGAATATCCAATGTTGCCATATTTATGACTTTTATGTAAGCTGATGTGCCACCCTTTAAAGATTCTCTTGAAAATTGTTCAAAACCGAATTTATAAGAAATGTGAGGAGCAGATAGATGAAACTCAGTTTGGCTTCAGAGGAGGCATGGGTACAAGAGAGGCATTATTTGCGTTGACGGTACTCTTGCAGAAATGTCGGGAATATAACAAGAGTGCATATGTATGCTTCATAGACTTTAGGAAGGCCTTTGACCGAGTGCAGCATATTAAGTTAATAGATGAATTAAAAAACATCAATTTAGACAAAAAAGACATTGAGTTCATTAAGGCTATATACTGGAACCAGAAAGCAGTAGTAAAGGTGAACGATATAGAAACAAATAATATACCGATTGCGAGAGGGGTTAGGCAAGGATGCGTCTTGTCTCCGACGCTTTTCAACGTGTACTCACAGGTCATATTCAGAAAAGCCTTATGGGAAAGAAAAGAGGGAATAAGAATTGGTGGAGAAATCATAAACACCATGAGATTTGCAGATGACACGGTAATTATGGCTGAGAGTATAGAAGATCTACAAACTTTACTAGATGCAATAAATAGTGAATGCATTCAAATGGGACTTGACATCAACACAGATAAGACCAAATTTATGATAGTATCAAGGAGTCCAATAAATAATGAACAACTAACTCTTGTTGGACAGCAAATAGAGAAAGTGACAAAATATAAATATCTGGGAGCTTACATCAACACAGAATTAGATCCAGACCAAGAGATCCGGGTATGAATAGAAATGGCAAGGGCAGCATTCTTAAAATTCAAACAATTGTTCTGTGACAAAAATCTGAATATTGCGCTGAGACTGAGGTTTGTTGAATGTTACGTCTAGTCGCAACTATTGTACGGGGTAGAAACATGGACACTAAAAGCGCAAATAGTTAAAAAGATTGAAGCCTTTGAACTTTGGATATACCGGAGAATGTTGAGAATCCCATGGACTGCCAGGGTCACCAATGAGGAAGTGCTGAGAAGAATGGGTCGAGACAAAAAATTGTTGAGAACGATAAAAGTACGCAAGACTGCATACCTTGGACACATACTAAGAAATAATAAATATAGCCTTCTGCAGGTCATCATGCAGGGTAGAGTCGATGGCAAAAAGGGAATAGGTAGAAAGAGGAAGTCATGGCTGCGAAATATTCGAGACTGGACAAACATGACTGTAGACGAATTATTCCACGTTGCAAAAGACAGAGAAGCTTTTAAAAATGTGGTCGCCAACCTCCGTTAATGGGGACGGCATAGGAAGAAGAATGTAAGCTGACTGGATGCAATACAAGCTCTTAATTATTCTTATTTTTTTACCATATAATCCAATTTGTTTGTGCAGATTTAAAAGTTTATCGTGCTTCACGTTATCGAATGCCATCTTGTAATCTATAAAACATACAAAGACATTGACCTGCTAATCAAGACTTTTTGGATTATTATTTCCATTCAGAATAAAGCATGTCTTGTGTTCACACCATTTTTGAAATTAAATCGGCTTTCACGTACATTTTTTTCTTTATCCATAGTTGAGTGTGTCGAAATGTGTCGAGATGTGCTTTTAGTAAATTACACATTTATTATCAAGCGGTACTACTTACATATTTTTGATTGGCTACATATAATGTAGATTGGAGCCATTGCCGGAGTATTTTTAGGGTTTTATATTCTGTTAAACTACAACAACAATGAATGTAAGGGAAAACGGTCTTATACTCACAATTCGTATTAAGTTTTTTAATTTTTATTAAAACAACTTCGATTAAGAATAAAGCAATCAAGAGCAGCCTTTTTAAAGATGAGGAAATTTCTCAGTATCCAAAGTCTTAATCTGCAAATCCGATATCGTATGGTAAAATGTTACATCCACTCTAATCTTCTTTAAGTTGCCGAAGTTTGGACTGTTAATCTTGACTTATTAAAAAAGCTGGAAGCTGTTAGGATGTGGCTTTTACGAAGAATTTTAAAATTAATATGTTCCAAATATATTCCGAACGAAATAGTGTTTCATAGTATAAAAAGAGATAGAGAACTTTTGACGACTAATAAAAGAATGAAGTACAAGTTGTTGCAGCTGATTATAAAGGGTAACATCAAAGGAAAAATAGTCCTGGTAGATGACAAATATCCTGGCTAAAAAACATTCGTGATGGCTGGTTAAACAGACAGACTCTTTTAAAAAAAGCAGAAGATAAAGATGAATTTGCAATGGTTATAGCCAATCTTCAATAGTGAAGTCGAAACTGGAAGAACAAAAAGATTAAAACAAAAAATTGGTGACCGATTTCGTTGTTTACAAGTTTTAGTACCCTAAAGAAACTAAAGGCTGTAAAAGATGGTATATGTAAGTAAATGTATATACAACAAAACATATTTAGATTGGTACGAAAAGGACTCAGTCAATAGTCAGTTATATAATAATGGAGTGATAAATAGACCTGCATCAGTCTGATGTTAACTGGTGCATAAATTGCATAAGTCATTTTTATATGTAATAAAATAATATAAAAATACTTACATATCCGTACAAGAAATTATCTTAATGCGTTTTGAGTTTAATGACACTTATATTTATTTTGGAGCATAACCCATGCGTTCAGGCTACTTGAATTAAGTAGCCTGAACTTTTGAGGTAACTCCTAAAGCTGGCTTCGATAAAAGTTGTACCAGTTCGCAGCAGGTCTGTTTGGACCCAAAACTTGCTTGTTCTGTAGGGACCTTTTCCAGGATTTTGACAGAGATTTTGTTATTAGTCAGTTTGTAGAAATGTTTATACGCACAGCTCAGTAACAATACAGCGAATATAATGAAGATTATTTTGGCTTTTGTAAAATTTTTGGGAGAGTACTGTAATTTCTAAAACTGGCTGCGATAATAGTTCTTAATACCAGTACCAGATCGCAGCAGCTCCGTTTGGACCTAAAACTTGCTTTTTCTGTAGGGACTTTTTCCAGGATTTTGACAGATTTTGTTAATAAGTTTGTCCAAAAGTTTATACGCACAGCTCTGTAACGATACAGCGTTCATAATGAAGATTATGTTGACCTTTTTAAAAGTTTTGGGGAGAGTACTGGTACGGAGAATGTTCTTCTAGTGCTAACATGCAATACTTGTTAATTGTTTTCATATTTATTTTTACGTAATGAATTGTTGGTTTATAAGCAGTTTTAGTATATTTTTTAATTGCTATTTTATTAATTGGTGCATGTAAGTGTAAAGAGGTTGTTGTATTTTGTTGTGTTATGTATTAATTATGCTAGATGGAATTAATAGCTAATTTGTATAGTTTTTCATCACTGTGATATCCACTATTTTTTATAATTTAGCTAATATGGCTCAGTTTAGTATTGTAATTACTCTTATCTACAAACATGGGAATATATCAACCTAATTTGTATAAATGGATAAAGTGATTGATTATAAATTATTCGATATCTGTATATGACTGTTTATAAAATACAGTAAATTCTTGTTGACTCTTTAAATTTTGTTATGGACATAACTAAAAATTAATTGCTTTGTTTTGTTCTGTTTCTACTGTGAAATTGATGTTAGGGTTAATATTATTCTAAATTCAAAGTTGTATTTAACTATCTATTTAAACGTGAAAAAAACTCTAAAATTGCAACTACGATTCTATACCGACAAAGGAAGCAGTATTAACTTTGGGTAGTGGCATCACTATGTGAGAGACCGGGTAGACTGTTTGTTTTGATGTTGGTATTAAACAGGTTATTGTTTCACTACCTTCATGTATCGTTGTCACTAACGATTAGTCGTTGTGTGACCATTACAGTGTAATATTGTGGTATAGTAGTATGGTATAGTAAACGAGCTTTATAATATTCCGAGGTAAGCTCTTAGATATTTGTAGTTTTCCTCAATTTTAATTAAGATATTAATGGGGGATGACAAGCACGGGCAAGCTCACTTGTAAAATCAGTGGCACGCAAAGATAAATCATGGGAAGAGGAACAGGACATTTAGGAGCTTATAAATCATAGCACATATCAAATGCAGATGAAACAGTTGCGATTCGTCAGTCCGCTCGTCTTTTCTATATAGGTATGTTAACAAACTAGAATATGTATTATTAAGTCATGCTAAATTTTTATCGTTTTAGGCAAGAACCGTAAAACTCCCTGGAAAAAGTATCCTCCAAATCCACGAACCACTAGAACAAGACAGAATAATATAATAATTCGTTTACCAGGGCCTAATAAAATTACTGAATATTGAAAGGATGCTGTCGAGATTTGGAATTATTTCTTGGATGGTACGATAACTGGTATCATTGTGACAAATATAAATTCAATTGTGACAAAATATATATAAATACAAAGCCTTCATTCAAGAAAACTTATATTTATCTTGGCTAGGTCACTGTGATAGTGCTAGCGCAGAAGATCTTTGGAGGAGAAATGGTTATAATATTAATTTTTTTCATCTTACGGTGACCCTACAAAGGTTCCAATTTATTCTTTATTGCATTAGGTTTGATAATAAGGAAACACGTGCAGAGCGATCAAAAATTGACAAGCTAGCTCCCATTCGTGTGATGTTTCACCGGTCCGTAAAACAATGCCAAAATGCTTATAATTATTAAGCATTTGTTATAATTAATGAGATTCTTCTTGCTTTCATAGGGAAATATTTGTTTTCTTAATACATTTTCCCAAATTCTAATAAATACGAACTCAAGATATTGGCAGTTTGTGATTTATGTAAAAGTGTTTAACATTTTAAATATGGAAGTCTACGTGGAATCTTACCCCGTTGGCCCATATCAATTTTCTAAAAACTCTAGTGATGTAGTTGTAAGAGTATTCCAACATTTTTCTGGTTCACACGTTAACTTGTCAATGTATAACTGGTTTACATCAGTTCCGTTTGTGACAAAGTTCCTTCGGGATTACAAACTAACTACAATTGGAACGCGAAGAAAAAATAAAACAAAACTGCTAGTCGAGTTTTAAAACTCCACTAAACGTTCAATTCATACAAGGTTTGGCTTTACAGAGAATATTACAATTGATTTGTATATCCCAAAGCAAAGCAAAAATGTGATTTTAATATCAGGCATGCACCATCATGATGGTATTGACATAAATATTGGTGGTAAATCTAAACCAGTAATAGTCACTACTTATAATTAATAATACAAAAGTGGTGTTGACGTTCTAGATAAGTTGTGTAAACTGCTTCCGAAATAGTATAATATGGCTCATGGTGATATTCTACACCTTATTTAATTGCAAGAATCAATAATTAAATGATATATTAAGCAAATAATGGAGTTTCAAATACGTCGACGACATTTACATTTGTGTGTTTAGAGGTGTAGTCAGAACTGTATGGAACTGCAATAAAAGTATATCGTTGTGTTTTTTGTAATTTGTCGTATTTATGTTTATTTACCATTTTTTAATTATATTTGTGGTATTACGTTTTTATTTTTATTTTGTAAAAAAAATTAATACATATGACTTTTTTTCAATAACTATTCAAATCATTGTTATGTTTAGTTTAATAAAGGTAAAAATATATTTTTTATTAAAACATCCTAATATATTTATTCATTTTAAATTCACCTAGTCTATGACACCGGGGCAACAAAATTTGTAAGAAAATAAGGCGCCACTACCCGACCGTTAATGTATTTTTATAAATTTTGTATTCAATATATCAATAAACTCGAAGCAACTTTGCTCTTAAACAAATATTTTAAAGAGATCAAGTTGTTTACGCATACCTCACTATTAGGTTTTTAAGTCACGGTATTCGATCTTTTGTATTTTGAATATTCCGTGTAAAGCCGGCATCTCACAGCTCGTGGAAAGGTACTTTCCGCTAGTTTACGTCGGCAAAGAGAAACAAAATATATACAGTGAAAAGAAAAGAAAGAAACAATTAATAAACATGTTTTAATAACTACCCCAATGAAGCGTATTCCCTTGAGATTAGGGTGTAGTCTACTGGTGTTGTTGATAAAAATTTTAGTAAGTTGTGTAATTTATACAATGATAAAAATGGAAACCAACACAACTTCGTTAGACCACTCCATAGTAAAATTACCACGACACTAGCCGTACCTGTCACTAGTCATGTCAACAGGTTTGTAGGGGTAAGTACGTGCTCATCAACTTCCAATTTGCTTTGAACCAAGTTAATTTACCTAAAAATAACGGAAGTAGACACACTGGTGATAAATAGACAGTTTTGTTCTATTATAAAGATCGTAAACCACAAATATCAAGTTTAAAACAGTATTCCACGTCAAGTTGGTTCAAGTTTTTATATATTTTTTTCTATTGTATATTTTCTATTTCTCTTTGTCGATGAAGAACGCCGCTGCCCATTCTGTCAGATAGCACCTTAAGATGTCAGCTTTTATATAAAAATTATCAGACAATTGCTAGCGCAATAAATTGGTAATAAAACGCCGCAGAACAAAACATGTCATTTGTCAATTTTTGCATTTAGACAACTAATATAAAATAATTATCAGTTTATAATTACTCCTAAACTAAACTAATATTTATAGAATATTTTCACCGACCTGATTTCTGTTACTTACTGTATAACAAAAAGTGGTATAACAAATTATCTGTCTTATAAATTACCTAAATGGGAAACAATAGAGAAGGTTTTGATAACGAAAGGTTAACAACCTTCCAACATAAAATATATCCTTCTATATCGATACTTTATTGCGACTTTCGGAAAACGGATGGTCTAATGGTTTTAACACTATGGATCTTTATCAGATCGGACGTGAGGAGATTTTGAATAATGCCTTAAAGGTCAAAGACTCGTGTATTACACGAGAGATTGTCGCGGATTACTTAAGAATGCTTTCAGAGCTTACATTCCTGAATTTTGTATGTCACGTTCTTCCTAAACCGTAAAAATATCAAAATAAGAATATCGAAACAATATCATTGGTCTCAATAGTAAAATTGAATATAGTATAAGAAATATAAAATAAGTATAAGAAATTGGAAAAAACTAATTAAATACTCATTTATTCATAAGTTGACTTAGAAAGAAAAATATGCGCATAAAATGCAGTAATTGACCCAAAAATATGCATGAAATAAGCATTTCTTTTAAAAAATATGCATCAAGTATACAGTTTTCTAGAATATATGCATATATTAATGCAAACATATATTTAATAATGGTATATTAATTAATCCTTATTTTACTAATTAGAAAACAATAAAAATAAATCTAAAAATTAGGTAAGTGATTGCAACGTTCTAATATATGTAAAAAAATAGGAAAAACGTAAAATATTATTTCTTATAATTATGGAAACAATAAATGACCAAATGTTTTTTTAAAATTCAGGAAAATACGTCAGTAAAGAAGTTCAGCTTTCTCAGTAATTTTCTAAAAACCATTGTTTTTTTTAAATGATTGTTTAAATTTTTGAAAAAAAATGTTTTTCAGTGTCACCTTTAACATTTTGACAAGCTGAACTAATTTCTTTCAATAATGCTATGCTTTCTACCAAATAAAACTTTGATGACTCTGAAGAATTTTGTGAAAATAGTTGAAGACACACTAAAGGCATAGAAGAACAGTGGAACGAAATAAAGATATCTATTACCACAATTTCGCATGAATATCTAAAATCAAAAAGAGAAACGAAGCAAGAATGGATGACATAAAATATTGCAAATGATGGAAAAGCGAAGAAAATTAAAAGGTAGAAATGACAACGAATACAAAAAGTTGCATAAGACTATACTAAAGGAGATAAAAGGAGCAAAAGAACCATGGCTGACGGAGAAATATATGGAAGTTGAAACACTACAACGCAAACATGACGATTTCCATATGCACAAAAAAATTAAAGAGGTACAGAATAAGAAAACAACGCAATACAGGCATAGTTGTAGACATTTAAGGCCAAATTTTGACCACCATTAAAGGTAAATTACGAAGATTGAAAGAATATATGCAAGAATTATTCTAAGATGCAGCACGAAGTCCAACTGAAACAAACAATCCCTACGGCCCAGAAATAACAAACAAAGAAGTAACTATGGCCAGTAAGCGGATTAAAGATGAGAAATCATCAGGATCTAATGAGGTGCATGGTAAAATTTTAAAACTATTAGAGGAACACCAAATCACAGCTCTTACAAAGCTATTCAACAACATCTACGAGACTGGTTACTTACTAAAAGACTGGCTACTATCAATATTTATTCCACCTCCTAAAAAAGCCAATGCTAGAAAATGTAAAGAACATAGATTAATTAGTTTGATGATCCATGAACTTAAAGTATTCCGTACTATCATTCACTCGCGCACATACACCAAATTAGAAGAACACTTAAGTGAAGTTGAATTTGGATTCAGAGCAGGACTCGGAACGAGGGAAGCACTTTTTAGTTTACAAGTTCTAGTACAGAGAGCCACGGATGTCAACTGCGATGTGTATGCATGTTTCATTAATTTTGAGAAGGCATTTGATAAAGTTCCACATAGGAAACTAATTGATATCCTAAAAGCATCAGGACTCAGGATAAAACTCAGGATATAAGACTGATTTTAAGCTTATATCTCCAACAAAAAGCAACAGTACGATTAGAAAATGAACTGTCTGAGATCTTCACAGTCGAAAAAGGAGTTAGACAGGGTTGCATATTGTTACCGGCATTATTTAACATATGCTCCTTAAAACATCTTTAGAGAGGCCTTGGACGAATCAGAAGAATCAGGGATTGCTGTAAATAGCCAACTTATAAACAACATTAGATATGCAGACGATACAGTGTTGTTGGCAGATAGTGCGCAGTGGCTCCAAAAGATGATAGATAACATTGTAGAAGCATGTAAGAAATACGGCCTAAAACTAAATTGCAAGAAGACAAAATATAATGATCATTAGTAAGAACACCGGCATAAACGCCCAAATTTCAATTATTGATACACCGTTAGAAAGAGTGGAAAAATATGCTATTTGAGCTGCAATATTAAGGATACTTGGAATCACAGCTACGAAATAAAAACTCGTATTGAAAAAGCCAGAAGCTCTTTTAACGGCCTTAGGAAGATTCTTTGCAACTTATCTTTAATTATCAATATACGCATAAGAATTCTTAGATGTTACGTCTTTAGTGTTCTCCTCTATAAAGTAGAAAGCTGGAGCCTTACAGAAGATGTCATAGAATAACTGGAGGCATTTGAAATGTGGTGCTACCGACGTATGTTGAGGGTCTCAATATACACCACACAAGTAACATAACTATTCTCCAGAGGCTAAAACAAGACAAAAAAATTATTAACACCATAAAAGACAGAAAATTGGTTTACTTCGGCCACATCATGCGTAATTATAAATACCGACTTCTACAGTTGATTCTACAGGGCAAGATTGAGGGTGAGAGAGGTCCTGGACGTAGACGTATATCCCGGCTGGCCAATCTTAGGAAATGGACTGGTCTAACGTCAACTGATCTATTTCGAGCTCCTGTGAATAGAATAAGATGAGTCAATGTGGTCACCAACAACTGTAAAAGATAGGCACATTTAGAAGAAGCTGTTGAAGTACGTTGTCTTTAAAAATTTGTTTAGCATCTAGCAGAGATTAGCAACTTTCATCCGTTAAAGCGTCAATTATATTTTTTAAATCTACAAAATAGTCCGGAATAAAAAAAGCAAATTACTACTATGTTCCCACTCATGATTAAATTAGAATTATGGTATACCTATACTTTTTCATTTTCAAATATAATTGTTAGACCTACATGGTTTAATTTTTTTACACTTAGCAGATTATATTTCAACTTATTGCACTGTAAAATATATTTCAGATTGAATTTAACACTAACATTACTTAAAACATGTAAATTGCCACTCTTTTATAATTACACCTTGCTTTGCCACACTAATATTATGAGCTATAGTTTTAATTTCCATTAAAAAACTTCCTGAAACTGCAATAATAAAATAATTTATGGCATCAGAGTTTATTATAAAGTCAATATTTTTGTTTACACTTTTATCAATTATTGTTTCTTTGTATCTTTTATATCTATAATATCTTTGTCAAAATTCAGATTGTCAATTTAATGGACATTCCTAATCCATCTCATCAAGCTCCTTTCTTTTGTCACACAAAACTCTATTAGGATGTGGTGATTCCAATTCATTTAGTTCAGTAAGAACTGAAATTTCTTCTTTAACCTGATTTGGACCGACACTTGCACCATTAACAGACCGACGTTTCATGCACTCATATTTTTTATATTTAATTTTACCGCACTTGTAGCAATTAAATCGAAAATTGCCCTATCCTTGTCCCACTACCGGATATTGTCTATTTGACTGTCGTCCATCATTCCATCGTCCTTCTCTACTATGATTTCCAGGACCATGTGTGACCTGTTGGGAGTTCTGTTGACGTCCATAGGATATCAATTTTTATTATCAATGAAAAATGATGTGGATTCTTTATTATTTTAAGGAGAATTTCCTTGACAAGACTCTTTCTGTGATAGTTTATTTTTCACCATATTAAAATCAAATTCTAGTTGGATCTTGACTAAAAATAATGACAAATGCTGTGACTGTTGCTTGATATGACTCCGGCATAGCAGCTAACAATTGTGAAACAATTACGGGTTCTTTAATTTTTCTACCACGATTTTTTAGATCTGTTCCTGTATTTTTAAAAATCAATATAAAATCTGTTATTTTCCACTAGCACATCTTATATTTCTTAACTTACATTGAATTTTAACTTAAACAGACAAACCTTTTTGCAAATATGTGTCATTTAAAGTGTTCATACATTCATAGTTCATAGTTAAAGGAATACATCTCTGGATGTCTTTTTGTCTTTTACCATCTGTATCACATTATTCGTTAAGCATTGCACTATAAGATTTCATGCTTTGGCATCATTCTTTTTTAAGGTATCATCAATTATGTTAAGAGGTTCAGGAGAGTACAAACAGGATATTCGGAAGAGAGAATATATGAATTAAAGCGAATGCAGAAAAAATACAGGTATGAAATAAAAAGATATAAGAAAGAAAGATTGAGTAACCTGCTTCAGGATCTCTAAAGAGATATCTAGAAGCAGGGCTTCAAGATTGTCTGTACCGAATTGAAGGGAAGAAATAAACCCTATCCCCTGCTTGAGGAGGAGAAACTCCGTTTAATACGGGAACTCATTCCTCAGGTGAAGGATATGCGTAAAAGGGTTATTAGTTTCGTAGATGCGGAATCTTTACTGAGTTGGAACTCGGCGAGGCTGTTGGACGGATAAAGATCCGAAAGACACTTGGTATAGATGGAGTCAATCCGGAGACAATAAGACTCGCCGCAGTAAGATAACCGCAGGTTTTTATGAGACTGCTAAACAAACTGCTTGAACAACAGCAGTTTCCAACAATGTTGAAAGAAGCTAAGGTTGTCCTTATTCCAAAAGGTACAGGTAAAGAGGTATGATTTTGGTCAATTTGTCTTCTTATTTCGATAGCTTAATTGTACGAATAGCTTGTAAAAGGCCGCCTTGAGCGAGAGCTAGAAGAAAAGCATGCTCTGAGCGACTGCCAATATGGTTTTAGGGCCAAAAGGTCTACCATAGATGCGGTCACAGAAGTAACCTCTTTAGTTACGCAGAATACAGAGATGGGTGGCACTCATCCTGCTTGACGTCAAGAATGCCTTTAACACGGCATCATGGGAAAAAATCATGTCCAGGCTGAGAGAATTTTGCGTTAGTGAGTACCTGGTCAATGTAATTGACAGATACTTTACTGACAGGTCTATAAGAGAAAAAGATACCAGCATCAATTGGTAGCAGGGTGCTCCGCAGGGTTCAGTACTAGGTCCCATTATGTGAAATGTCCTGTACGACGGGGTGTTAAGGCTACAGATGCCAGGTAAATGCACTCTGGGAGTGCATCCACCTGGCATTTTCAAAAACCAGACTGGGAGTCTGGTTTTTGAAAGTACTAAGGTTCGGAGTACACATCCAAGACGGTAGAGAATGCGAACCGAAATCTGGAGGCGTTGATACGGCTGATGCCAAATATTGGAGGCCCAGGTAGCACCAAAAGAAATGTGTTAAATGCAGTTTTCCAGTCGGTAGTAACCTACCTTGCCCCCGTGTGGTGTAGCGTACTAAACACTGCGAAATACGCTAAGTTGATGGAGACTTCGCAAAGGCGAATGCTCCTCAGGGTATCTAGCGCATATAGGATAGTTTCAAATGAGGCTCTATATGTCATTGAAGCGATGATACCGACCGTTTTGTTGTGCAAAGAGAGAGCGAGGGTGTATACGAGGAAGATGGATTTAAATATAGATGAGAATGAGAGAGAAAGAAATTATATTGGCAGAGAGAATGGGCGAATGATAGCGGAAAGACAAGGTGGACGAACAAGCTTATTCCCGATCTGAGGCTGTGGTGGAAATGTAAGTTCAGAAAACTAAACTACTTCCTGACGCAGTTAAACGACTGTACTGTTTGTGCAACTGCCAGAGATGGGCAAAATGAAAGGGGAGATTTCGAGAGGCAAATGGGTTTTGGGTTGGATGAAAGAAACCTTGTAAACATAATCTTGAGAGAAGAGAAAGAATGGAGAGAAGTACACTTTCTTATTTCTGGGGTGATCAAGAAAAGAAAGAAAGAAGACAGAAGAAAATTGAGTCAGGGATCTAAAATTTATAGTTAATATTATTTATTAGTTTATGGCCTAACGTCTGAAACATTTTCTGACTTACGATAATAGATATGGTTATTTATAAATTTTTAGTTTTTTATTTTAGTTGTTAATTGAGTGGCAAGACCACCTCTCTGGAACGGTGATTAAGGTTTTAGCCGGAACACGGTTAATCTGGCACTACCCTGGGGTCTTCTGGCCTAGTATCCTACTCGGCTGAAAGGTGCCAGGGTGTTTTGTTCCGTGACGTAGATATCCAAAAAAGATTTCCCTGACCGTTGCCTGTCAGAATTCAATCGATACCTTCTTAGGCTCTTACTGGAACCTGGCAATACGGCAATTAAAAAAAAGCTACATGATAACTGGTAACTTCAATGGAGTCAATGCTGTTTAAATCCTTCGACAAAGTACATTCTTTTATATTCAACTTATACGATATTGGTATCTTCCGACTAAAATTCGGCCACGCCTGTTATCCCGCACATTTATATAAAATTAATTATAGTCTGAAAAAACCGCCTATTCTTAGAATTCTTCTAGGTGTTCACGCCTCTATCTAATTCAAGTGTATTTTATGCATTTTTACAACCCGGCAACATAGTAGCGTAGAAAGATATATTATGCCATATGTGAAGATAAGGCGAGTCCCTTAAGGCACCCCAAAGACGACAGACAGCACTCAAGTACGAGACGGGATCGGTGACACAGCATTCAGAGCGAGCGGACATAATACTTAATAAGCGTTTATATATTGTATTGTGTAATTCAAAATAAAGTCGGTTTTGTTTTCGCACGGAGTTTGATTATTAACCAGCGGCACAAGCGAAGTGCATATCAAGCAAAGCCATGGTCTATTCGAGCCGAATCATCAAATTCTTGTGTTGAAACAGTGTAAATTCACCGAATTCCGAACTCATATTTGTGTCATCAAATAGCGGGCGAAATAGTGCATTCATAGTGGCCCGAGCGCGTTATAGACTGTCGAACGCTATTCTTAAGACAGTTGCGTAATTGGACAACTGGGGGTTTAAAATCTGTGAAGACCTGAGGCGAAGATTCTTGGCGCCAGAAGGCTAGCTGTTAGAATACAAATATTTTGGTGAGCATATCCATTTCACATTTCCTTTTATTTATCAGTCTTTGTACCTTTATTCTGCACATGTGATAATTCTGAGAACGTTAGGGTCGAATATCAAGCGATTTATAATCTGTTTCTGTTTACTGTTTAATTCATTATAAAATTATGGAGAATTTAAAGCGAAAAAGGGGCGGTTTTAAATGCAAACTCACAATATTTTCGAAATTTATATTAGCGTTAAATGATAAAATAACTAAGGGCGAAACGATTTCAGATTTAGAAGTATTACAGGCTATTGAAATGGTAAATAATATAGAACATTTACAGGGCGAATTCGATGAGGTTCAGGGGCAAATAGAAAATACGGTTCAATTTGAATTATTAGAGGATGAATATACGGAGCGCGAAGAATTCTATAACAAATATTATTCACAATTAGCGGTAGCTTGAAAAATCATTCGCGATAATCAACAAGTAGCTTGTATAGAAAGCGATAAAGCAAGTGAGCGCTCTAAGAATTCATATACAGGGCATTGTATTGAGCTTAAACCTATCGAGTTACCAAAATTTGATGGTAATTATAATAATTGGTTAGATTTTGCAGATCTTTTTGAATCTTTAGTTAACAGAAATGAGTACTTAGACAATATAAGGCGTTTTCATTATTTACGAAGTTCATTACAGGGCGGTGCGGCGCAGGTCATACGAACATTAGAGTTTACCGCCGAAAACTATGCAGTTGCGTGGAAATTAATTAGGGAAAGGTACGATAATAAGAGATTATTAATTTCCAATCATGTTAATGCCTTATTTAATATAGAGCCAATACATAAAGAGTCATCTAATAAATTGCGGCAATTAGTTGACATTTTTTCGAAACATTTATACGCGTTAAAGCAGCTAGGGCTACCTACTGATTCGTGGGACATACTCCTTATTCATATTATTTCTTGTAAGTTCGATACATCGACTTTACGCGCATGGGAGAATAGCAAGACACATAATGAAATTCCTAGTTTTTATGATTTTAAAACGTTTTTAAAATCAAGGGCAGACCTCTTAGAATCTCTTGAGGTAAATCAAGCTGAAAAACAAAATACACGGAATATTTCTCAGGCGGGCGCATATTCACGGAATACGAAATATTCACATAACATTCGCGGTCTATATTCATCACAGGGAACTTTAAATAAATCGGATAATACACAGTGTTGCCCTATTTGTAAAAGGGAACACACCATTTATCAATGCGGCGAATTTTCAAAACTTTCATCTAGGGACAGGTTTGATAAAGTAAGACAGGTCAATCTTTGCACGAATTGTCTTAAACCTGGACATTTCTATAAGCGGTGTAGACAATCAACATGCAAGAAATGTGCGTCAAAACATCATACGTTATTGCATCCAGATAGGTCAAGCGAACAGAATGCAGCTTTAGTTCATCAAGCGGTAGAAAACGCGAGCGATATACGATCTGCAGATAATATACAAGGTAGTTTAAACACTACCAATTTGTCAGTTTCGGCAGTTAGCGCTGCAGATCAAACTATACTGTCCACAGTATTAGTTAATATTTTTGACGGCCAAGGTAAGGCATACATAGTGCGAGCTTTGTTAGATTGCGGTTCACAAAGCTCATTCATAACCGAAAATTTATGCGATAAACTTAGATTAAAAACGACAAGCGCGAACATATCAGTCATGGGCATAAATAATATTGCATCTCCCGTTTGATTCAAATGCGAAATAAATATACAGTCGCGTAGCGATATAACTTTTCATAAAACTTTAAATTGTTTCGTAATACCAGAAATTACGGGGTGCGTGCCGGCATCTGAATTAAACATTAGCGATTTGCGCATACCTAAACATTTAAAATTAGCGGATAATTATTTTCATAAACCACAAAAGGTCGAATTGTTGATAGGAAGTGATCTATTTTGGCAAATACTGGGCGCAAACAGAATTAGTTTAGGTAAAAATAAACCATTCATGCAAGAAACAATGTTTGGCTGGATCATAGCAGGGCCGTATATCAGCCAAAACAAAGCATCAGAAAAGCGAATAACTAAGTGTAATTTCACAAACACAATCGAAGTTACAGAACAGCTAAGTAAGTTCTGGGAACTTGAAGAGGTTTTCAATGGAAAACCTGCACTCTCGGGCGAAGGAATTGCATGCGAAAAACATTTCGAAGATACGGTGAAACGCGACGCGACAGGCAAATTCATAGTATCATTGCCATTCAAGGAATCGATAAGTTCACTCGGTGATTCATTTCGTCAAGCAAAAAATAGATTTTTAAATCTCGAGCGTAAGTTGAATAAAGATGCCAATCTTAAAACTCTTTATAGCGAATTCATCCAGGAATATAAAGAATTAGGACATATGAAAGGTTTATGCAGAATTACGGAAGCGGCAACAGACTTTAGGGTAAATACTACATTTTATTTTATGCCACATCATCCAGTTTTAAAAGAAAATTCTTTGACGACACGTTTGCGCGTTGTGTTCGATTGTAGTGCGCCAACTACAAACGGCATTTCATTAAATAGTATTCAAATGGCCGGACCAACCTTACAAAATGATTTACTCTCCATTTTATTGAGTTTTTGAACACACTTATATGTAGTTAGTGCGGATATAGAAAAAATGTACCGTCAGATATTGGTTGCAGATGATCAAAAATCCTTACAATGTATCTTATGGCGAAATAATCCGGAAGAACCGATTGAAATATTTCAGTTACAAACAGTTACATACGGTATGAAATGCTCTTCTTACTTAGCGATTAAATGTCTAATGACATTGGCAGAGGAGCAAGAAGCCAAAAATCCTAACATTGCTAGCATTATTAAATCCGATTTTTATGTGGACGACCTTTTGACAGGTTTTGATTTAAAACAGAAAGCGCGCGAAGCATGTAAACAACTTTTTGAGGTCCTCAAAGGCGGAGGATTTACATTGCGTAAATTCTATTCAAATGATCCTGAAATATTAAGAGATATACCGGATAATTCAACTACGGGTTCCGTTATTCAATTCGGTGAAAACGAGAAGGCGAAAACTTTGGGATTATTGTACTCACCGCAATCAGATACTATGTTTTATAGCATAAGTTCATCTCTAGGCCATATAATCACAAAGCGAACTTTATTATCGGACATAGCTCAAAATTTTGATCCCTTGGGTCTATTAAGTGCGTGTACTATCATAGCGAAAATTATGTTACAACAACTATGGCTCGAGCGTCTTTTATGGGATGATCCCATACCGGAGCATTTAGCAAATAATTATTTACAGTTTAGGAATAAATTAGGAAGCTTAAACAATTTAAAAATACCTCGGCATGTTATATGTTCTAGTAAGGTCAAACTAGAACTTCATGGATTTTGCGACTCCTCAGAAAAGGCGTACGGTGCTTGCATATTCATTAAATCTACCGATTCGTTAGGCAGATCGTATTCATTCTTATTATGTGCAAAAAGCAAGGTTGCGCCCTTAAAGCCAGTTACTTTGCCGCGTTTAGAGCTCTGTGGAGCAGTAATTTTATCGCGTTTGACAGATAAGGTCAAAAATTCATTAAATGTGCAATTTGATACGTGTTACCTCTGGACAGATTCATCGATAGTACTTAGTTGGTTGAAAACAGCAGCAAATGCATTGAAGACGTTTGTTAGTAACCGCGTAGCAGAGATCCAGGAAACCACTTCGTTTGCGCAGTGGCGTCATGTGCCAGGCAAGGATAATCCTGCAGATCTAGTGTCCAGAGGCGTGGAACCAGATAAAATAATGGAGTGCAACTTATGGTGGCATGGACCGGAGTGGATCGTGCAAGATTCAGATAAATGGCCAAATTTACAAGTTGTCCCCACTGAAACAAGCGAAACGAGGAAAAACATAAAGGTTTTTACGAATAAACTTGATGAAACACAGAATACGGAAGTATTTTCATTTGTGCGCTTCTCTAATATTTTACGTTTAAAAAGAACCGCTGCATATGTGTTCAGATTCATCCGCATGTGTAAAAATAAGGAAAGAACTTCTGAACCCCTTTCTTTGGATGAAATACATTCTGCATTTAATCGTATTCTAAAATTGTGTCAATCACAGTCATTTTCTAATGAAATAAAGCATTTGAACCAAAAGGGATCTTTAGATAAAAACAGCAAACTTATAAATTTATCTCCATTTCTTGATGATCAGGGCATCATGAGAGTAGGCGGGCGTTTAAAGCATTCCGAGTTTACGTATGACAAAAAACATCCCATCATTTTAGCGGCAGATCATATAGTTACATCGTTAATATTTAATCATTTTCACAAGGATCTTATGCATGCTGGTCCTCAGCTTTTACTTGCAACTATAAGAGAAACTTTCTGGCCGTTATCAGGAAGAAATTTAGCGCGACGTACCGTACACAAATGTGTAAAATGTTTTAGATTAAAATCTAAATCCATTCAGCCAATAATGGGTGACCTACCTGCCCAGCGTCTCGCAGGTGGCCCACCGTTTATTGTAACAGGTGTAGATTATGCGGGCCCTTTCTTAATTCGCGATAGAAAGGGTCGAGGTTGTAAACTAATAAAGAGTTACATGTGTCTTTTTATTTGTTTTTGTACGAAGGCCATACATTTAGAATTAGTTACAGAACTGTCTAAGGAATCATTTCTGTTGGCCTTTAAAAGATTTATTGCGCGAAGAGGCAAGCCTCAAAAGATGGTCTCCGACAATGGAACCAATTTTATAGCAGCTAGTTCGGAGTTAAAATTGTTAAGCACATTTTTAGAGCAGCACACTCCCGCGATAAGGGAATCCTTGCTAAAGAATAATATTTCGTGGTCCTTCATACCTCCCTATTCTCCACACTTTGGCGGACTGTGGGAAAGCGGAGTAAGAACAGTTAAGCATCATTTGCATAGGGTTTTGGGAAACGCGCACTTAACGTTCGAGGAATTTTATTCGTTGCTTGTGCAGATTGAAGCTATAATAAATTCCCGACCGATTCATCCTTTATCCTGTGATCCAAATGATCTCTCCCCATTAACCCCTGCACATTTTCTCATCGGAAGACCACTTATTACCAATCCAGATCCAGATTTGCGTCATGTTCCAGTTAATCGGCTCTCAAAATTCCAGCATATTCAGCAGCTTTCTCAGCATATATGGGAACGATGGAACAAAGAATACATCTCCGAACTACAAAAACGCACGAAATGGACTACTACTAACGGTGAAGTTGCGGAAAACACGTTAGTGCTCATAAAAGAGGACAATTTACCTCCATTAAGGTGGAAGTTAGGTCGCGTGATCGAACTTTTACGCGGCAGTGATGGTGTAGCCAGAGTTTTTAGAATAAAGACAGACAATGGTATCATAACTCGTTTTTTTTTCCAAGGTGTGTCCGCTACCCATTTCGAACTAAGTGTAGTTTAAACATTTGAACATTTAGCATTAGCACACGATTTTGTTGGCAGTGTTTGCCAAGGCGGGGGCCATGTTCACGCCTCTATCTAATTCAAGTGTATTTTATGCATTTTTACAACCCGGCAACATAGTAGCGTAGGAAGATATATTATGCCATATGTGAAGATAAGGCGAGTCCCTTAAGGCACCCCAAAGACGACAGACAGCACTCAAGTACGAGACGGGATCGGTGACACAGCATTCAGAGCGAGCGGACATAATACTTAATAAGCGTTTATATATTGTATTGTGTAATTCAAAATAAAGTCGGTTTTGTTTTCGCACGGAGTTTGATTATTAACCAGCGGCACAAGCGAAGTGCATATCAAGCAAATCCACTAGGTTTTGTCAATACTTATAAATTGCAACCTTAGCTAAGGTCTAGCTTTAAGTTACCTCTGTCTATTTTTTCAGGTAACAATAGTCCTTTTACCGTGGTCTACTTAGTGTGTCGTTAGTCACCCTAAACGACCGCTGGATGTGAAAAGTTTTTTCCCTTCCCTATCTTTGATTGTTCGATTATGTTCGTGATAGTCTTGGTATATGGTAGGTTTAGTTAAGCGTTAATTTTAAGAAATGTGGTGGTCTAAATGGACACAGCTCCGAAAGGCTAAAAAAGTATTTTAACCTCTTTAAATTTAACTTTGTGTTTAGATGATGATTTAGATTTAGATTTGTGTTTAGTATATTGCTCAGGCGCAACAGTATTTGAATAAATTAATAGCACTACGATGGTGTGAAGTTAATTTACCCTTAAGTAAACGCCCGGTCTGTCCTATGTAACAAGTGTTACATTATGTACAAGAAATGTAGTAAGCAATATTTATTTGTTCAAGAGGAGTTTTAGTTTTGGAAAACAAGTTCCTAACAGTCTTATTATTTTTAATCGCAACTTTGACCGGTATATTTCTAAAAAATTTATTAGGTTTGTCTGCTACTTAAGGACAGTACATTAAGGATGAATAATGGGATATTGACGAAGACAAAGGAGTCTCATGTGTTATAGTTTGCAGAACTGTACTATTAACTGTACCATTTGAGATTGATTTTAATTGATCACCATGATTTTGATTGATTAGGTTAATGGGTTAATCATCAGATAAATAACAATAATACTTTTTAATAAAAGAAGGAATTCCCTTCGATGAAACGCATTTATGTTAACCTGTCTAAACCTAAGGACTGCGATGAGATTTTATCGGGCTTCCAGGTTGAACCTCGTCTATTATCACTACGCCGAGCATCTGACATCCTCTCTGATGTCTTCTTCAGGCCTTCGGGGATTTAAGTCTCATAAGCCCCCAAAAACTACGCTGTTTACTAATGCAGAATTAGTAGAACAGCAAATATAACATTCAAGTTTTGTTTCCTCTCAACTACCTGCAAAATATTTATGTGAAAAAATATACCGTTATCATTTTTTACATACGTCTATGTGTGTTAAATGACCGTGTACGGTAGTATTACACTTAACACTTTAAAGAGCGCTGTTTTTTGTGGTAAAACCCTATTTTAATTACAGACAAATACTGTATAAAAAAAAAACGGTACAAATAACACGTCACCCCCAGATAAAACCAAAAACGGAAAAATACCGGATCTACGCTGCTTATGTTGCCCACGAGTACGAAAATTAGCCGGGAAAATACTGGGATAATCCTTCAAATACCCTTCCTTGCCCGTTTTTATTTAATTAAGTGGAAGTTTCATTTTGCAGCATTAAAATGTTCTTTTTCAAGGACAAAGCAAACTTCTACTGTGACAACCTAAATGAATAACCCACTATACACAAGAAATTGTAGAGCGGAGAATAGTAGGACTCTTTTATATATGCAGATTAGCTTTCTTTGTTTATTTTTTGTGTAAAATACGAATATATATTATGCTGGGCGTTGCATAGTCTGGCGTAAGATAGACAATGGCGTATATTTTTTAATATGACAAATTATTGAGAAATTAATTATTATGGAAGGAGCAATATTTAAGTTAGCAAATTTGACTATTAACTTTACGGATTAATGATTTAAAATTCAAAACAATGCTAATTATACTACTAAAAATAAAGTATTCACAAATTATTAATATTATCATGGAAATAGTTATTGAAATGTACTACAATTTCTCTATATACTGGTATCTATAAAATCATTATTCAATGGCCTTATTAAAAATTTTTAGTATATTTATTATAAATAACTACATATTTTGTATACTTTTTATGAGCAATATTGCTTGTTAACTCGTTGACTTTATGGAACATTGTCACCCTGTTTCTTGTACGGTCGGCAGATACTTCTACCATTTGCTGATTTGTTTCTTGCAATTTTAACGACTCATAAATAAATAAAATAATTTAAAAAACTTAACCCACATACTACTACTGTCTTTTAAAAGTCAATCGATCTATTTTCCTTAAATTGATAACTTAAACTTACCGTTGATAAATGGCGCCTGTGGGGTTTACTATCAAACATATCGATCAAGATATTTCATTAGTTGCTCGCTTTAAAAGTTTGTTTACATACCGGCATAGCATTATTTTATTTTGTTTTTTAATTAAACATGGATTTTGCTAATTGGAGGTAAGTTTCTTTTAATTACAAATCAAAGGTGGGTGTTTTACATGATTTGCTAGTCGACTAGTGATGTTACAGATAATATAATTAGGTGTTTTATGGGTGTGCTCATGAAAAACATATATGTATTGAAAAAATCATGAAGTCAAAATGAAAAAGTCGCTGGAGCTCTATCGAGAGATAGATTTTCCCATATAATGAACATTCTTCATGTCTGTGATAATAATAGTTTGGACAATCCAGACAAGTTTGCTAAAATACGGCCATTATATGATGCATTGAATAAAATTTTTTAAATCACGCTCCTTTTGAACAAGAACATAGCCTAAATGAAGCTATGGTACCATATTTTGGAAGGCACCCTACGAAATAAACCCAGTCGTTGGGGTTATAAGCTTTGGATGGGTACTCTCCGTCTAGATTATATTGTATGGTTTACACAATTTCAAGGCAACTGAGTGCAAATACCAGCCTTATAAAACAACTTGGGTCTTGGTTCGTCGGTTGTTTTGTCTTATGCAGATGTGTTTCAATCACGCTGGCCAAAAACGAGATTCCACCTTTTTTTTGATAACTTCTTCTTATCCATGCATCTACTAAATGAGTTAAAAACTAGAAGTCTTTTCGATATTGTTTCCTACTGCTGTCCTTTTAATAGAATATGATATATTTTGACAGCTACTGCAAAAACTATTATTTTAGTATTTTTTGTAGTTAAATAAGATACATTTCAATATTTTTCCTTTAAGTAAAGATAAAATTGAAAAAAAAACAATAGTTTTAGTAATTTTCTTCTTCAAGTTTCGCTCCTATCGGAGATTGGAAATCATTCTGGCAATTATAATTTTGTTGGTTACGCGTCTGAATAGTTCAATTGAACTGCATCCAAACCATTCACGGAGAGTGATCCATGCTCCAAGGTATTTGTACGAAGATATTTGTTCAATTTCTGTATTATCTAGTACTAGCTTAACTTTGATTTTTTGTGCTTTTGTAAATACCATGAACTTGGTTTTCTTCAAATTTATTTTTAGTCCATAATCGTTGCAATATATATTTAGTTGTTAATGCAAAAATTATTATTTTAGTATTTTTTGTAGTTAAATAAGACTCATTTCCATATTTTTCCTTTAAGTAAAGATAAAATTGAAAAAAAAAACAATAGTTTTAGTAATATGTGGGTTAAATTAAAGTAAAGTTAGTATCTTTGAGATATAAAAAAAAATATAAGGTTGAATGCTCGAATAAATGAACTTTGATCAGATAAAAGGCATATATCGAGCACAGTTTAATTTAATCTTGCCCAAGTACTTTCGATCCCTAGATCATCTTCAGGGGCATCTGAAATAAGCCAAGAAACGTTTTTTTATAACCAAAGAAATTGATTAACTTCGATAAAAACTCGAAGTTTATGGTTGATAAAGAGTTTTTATGTGATTAACGTTTATAGACTTACTTCGTCAATTGCGGCCTATCCGACAAGAACAAAATGTCATAAACATATAAATGTACATCACACTACACTACAAAAGGACAAACAAACACTTTAAAATTATTTAAGAAAGGCTACATTACTTGCAGAAGCCGGAGACAGAATGGCTCCCGATCTAACGGAAATGTTGGGGTGACATGTGACAAATGACAGCTTGGATGAGCAGTCACTGACTGCTCATCCAAGCTAAGTTTTGTGACTCGTTAGACTCTAAAATATGATAATATTGTTAAGACATAAAGTCAAGTATTCTATATACAAACCCTTTAACATTATGCTACCTAATATCAAAAGTCTGAGTAACATCAAGTAAAATAATCAAGCAGACTTTCTTCCTTTCTTACGATTTTTCAATAGTACTTCTTATGCAGTTAATCAATTGTTGTATACTTATTTCTATAACCAAACTGATATGTTAGACAATTCAAGCTGGATACACAAGAAAATAAAAAGATTACATAGAACAAAAAAAACTACGTTGGTAGGTCTTTCTCTGATTGGATTGCTTCTTTTCGGTGGTTATCCGTGTGTAATGTTTTAGGTGGTTGTCTCCTCTTCAGGATGTGGTTCGTTTTGTAACACTGGGGTTGTTGTGTCTTACTAGTGGTATTGGTTCAGTGAATGTTGATTCCTGCTCAGCAGGAAATAGTCAGAGGTGAAAGGGTGGAACCGGTTATTTTCAGAAATTATTTTTGTTAATGGTTATGATTGATAGAAGACTGAATTTAAACGTATAAATTATTGAATATGAGAATATGAATTGATGTCGCGTTGAGGGTAGCTGTGGCTGTATACTGCCCAAGGACATGTTTAGTTGTGAAATGGGATCATGAAACGGGGATCATGAAAGTAGGAGTTGCCTCCAGGATGTCCGTGTATTTATCAGGGAGTTTGTTGCTGGCTAAGGCTAGCAGTTTGATAAGGAAGGAGGATACTTTTCTTTTGAAGTGTCTAATAAATGCATTGCTAAAGGACGAGCAGGTAGTTTTGATTGTGTTTTGGGCTCTGATGTTTTGACTTTTGATGGTTTTAATCGTATAACTCCTGCTCAGATAATATGTTATCTCCGAGTGGGTTATTTTCATTTGATCTTGACACATGTTTAGCCCATCCAAGCCTACCTATTTAAATGAAAAATATTATTTCTCTACCAACTATTGTTTTATACTTCTCGTACAATTCGAAATTATATTGCCTTTTTTAGGATATTATATTTTAAATCCATGACTACTACAAATTAAAATAACTTATATAGAAATAAAAATTATCTAAAGATACATCTAAGTGTATCAGATATCAAAATACAAAAAAGTAACTAAAGGAGCTTACATACTAAAAATCAAACGGCAATTCATCAAATACGTAAAAAAATATTAGACAGAATACTGAAAGCTTTATATGACACATTAAAAATCCGTTATATCGCGAAGAGTACCTAAAGGAATTGGTTAAATGATGTGATTAAGTGTGCGTGACAAAAGGTGTCACGCATGATGGTTTAAAAAATTAATACGATATACATAAAGCTTGCTCGGCACCTGATTGATGACAATTTACTTGAAGAGAAATTTCTCTTTCTAAATCGTTGAGTAATCGCCTTCAAACTTAAATAATATTTATTTGTTGAGACTCGGTTTATATTCAGCCACTTTGTTAATTTCAGATTTGTTATTTTATGTTTATGTTAAAATACATAAGATAACAAAAGATTTGGTTGATGTGGTCTGGGTTAAGGAAAATGTCGGCGCCATAAGTCATAACTGGAAGTACACATTGGTCGAACTTCTGTTTTTTCAAATAGTTTGGCATATTGTGTTTAAAGATATCTAATAGAGCTAGCTCCATATGCGGTTCATACTAAGTTGATTCTTCTTTGCAGTTCAGCGGTTTCGTTTGTCGTATATTGTGTACCCCCAAAAGATTCGTTAAAAACCTTCTTCTTTTTTAAAACTTTCTTATAGGCGGCATTTAACTCAGTAAGCATAGTTTTATCCTCTTTTAAGTTATTTGTTATCAGACCTATATCGTTTGAAAATCGTAGGTGAGAGAGCATTTCGCCATCGACATTTCTTTGTCGTACCCACTCCAATCGTTATAGGATATCTTAGCCTTCATTCTTGACGTCGCGCTTCTGCACCGAATACTAGTTAAACTGCTTCCTCTCGGACATTGGATTTTTCTGTCATGGACTCCTTGGCATCTTTTTCTGTAGGTACTTGTTTTCCGTCTTCATACCTACTATCTTTGGTCGACGTTGCAATTACCTAGCCAATTGCCGATCAGATGGTCGATCAGCCTATGTTTCGTTCTGTGTATCCTCTGTATTCGATTTCTCTGCATTCGTTTCTTGTTTTAAGAAGTCTTCTTGTGGCTTGGTGGTATCCTGTCCTATTCCTAGCTACCTTCCCCAGTGATGTGTACTGGAGCCTTTCTTTGATGGTTGCATTTGAAACTCTATCCTCCCATGATGCTCCGTAGATTAGTCGATAACGTGACGTCTCTAACCTCTCCAGCTTCCTCCAGTTGGTCTCTGCCGTAAAACTCTATACTGAAACTGCATACAACATCACCGACCTAACGTAGGCCTGGTACAATTGGATCTTCTTGGCCTTTAAACGTTAGGGAACTGAAAATATAAGGGAGTCTTAGTTTTTTAGCTATATTTGCCTTTACTTTGGTTTCTTGAACGTGATGCGTAAAGTTTAGTTTAGGTAGGCTGAGGTGCTGTGTAAAGATAAAGAATTTGATTTGATAGTATACTGCCCGGAGGCATTCCTTCTTGAACATCTTGAATCCTGGACGTCTCTTGGTCCGCTGAAATTTGAAAAGTTCTATTAGTTAAATATGAATTACATATATTAACCAAATAATAAGGCAATCTAGCTCTGTCCATCTTGTGTATAGGGGTTTTCTTCCAGACTGTATCGTACGCCTTTTCGATGTCAAATATGGCCATTCCAGTTTTCTGGTTTCTGTTGAAACGGATTTTCGTATCACTGACAACTCTTGCGAGCTGTAGTTCGTTGTTTCTTCTTCTTCTGAATGCGAATTGGTCTTCTTGGATGACTCTTCTTTTTTCTGCATGTTTCATCAGTCTTCTGTAGATGATCTTTTCCAATATTGTTCGTATTGATTCTAGGAGGGATATTTGTCTCTTCTGGTCTTCTTCCATACTTCTTTGGTTTTAGTAGAGGGATAATTTTTGCATGTTTTCAGTTGTTCGGGAAATGCGCTTTTTTTAGGCAAAGTTTTCGTTCAGTTTGGGGTAACGATAATTTATACGAATTTTCGCCAACACTCGCATTACGCTGTTAGTTTGTATCGTGTCGAATAATTTCCGAAATTTTACGAAAGCCAGGACCAATGGCCGATTGTATTCGAGGGATTTTTCTGTTATCCCTTTTATATAGAAAAGATGGTTCTTATCGCTAAAATTTTTTCTAAAACTTGCCTCTTCCCTAGGTGTGTAAAAATCTAATTTTGTGTTTAGTCTATTTAGTGCATCGCTCTTTTTATGTAATTAAACGGTGAGTACCCTAAGCTATATACTTCTTTGATTATCTTCTCCTGGAGCATTTTTCTTTTCATTTTCTTCTGTATAGATAGACACAGATAGCTGCAACCTTCAAGGTCATTCTATCCGGTATATCGAGGAATGACTATTCAATTGTCTGAAAATAAGGGAAGCGTAAAAATTTATTTAGATGATATTGGATGTTAATTTTAGTCTGTTTGCAACGTTGCCAGATAACTTCGTAATTCGTGAAATATTTTTTGTAGTTTTGATATCAAAAACTAAGAGGTGAAATAATTTTTTAATAAAATGAATGACGTAAGTGCTGTTAAAAAATAGATTTTGAGTGCACACTCGTAAAATTATTACTCTGTTTTAATATTTAGGCAACAGGAAGCAGAAGGAAATGCACTTCTTATTGAGTTATCTAACGTACAAGAACGAGTAGCTGCTTTGAGAGATAAATTAATGGCCTATTTATATTATAAGAGAATAAGAGAAAAAAGTTTATATAATAATTATTTCTGGAGTCAGTTTATCCAGCATAAAAAAAATCGCTAAAGAGTGTCGTAAGGTTAAAAACAGAGAAAACCTTGGATTCTCCAAAGCTAATAAACGGCAAAAAAGTTCTCAAAAATAGAACTAGATATATGTTATCAAGGTATCTGAAGGAGATAGATATATAATTTTCATCTTAGCGATCAACAAGTTCCCAGAATTAGAAAAATTATTCAAAAATTTGTAAGCAAACTGATTTATGCAGGAAGTAGAGAAAGTATAAAAAGGGAATTTCATAAACTTGGGTTTTGCCGGAAAAAACATTCGACAATAGAAAAATGTTAATAGAAAAATATGAAATTAGATATTAGGCTGCAATACCCGAGGAACATTAAGGAAGTTAGAGAATTAAATAGGTACATTTATAGTGCTTAGTGAGAAGACTTATTTATTAACGAGTCATATTTCTAAAAATAATTGGTGTAACACCAGTAATAATGGACTTAAAAAACCCGTGTCAAAAGGGCAATGTTTCATTATTGTTGGGACAAAATATAAAAAGGGATTTGTTCCTGGATCTTATTTGAGGTGGAAGTCGACGTCAGAATCTGGAGACTATCATAATGACATGAACTTAACAAATGAACTTTACAAAAAAAAGATGGAAGAACAACTTTTAAGTAACTTGGGTCCAAATAGTGTAATATTGCTGGATAATGCACCACCCCATAATAAACAGGAAGATAAATGACTTACATCCTCATCGAAGAATTGTGTTATGCAGGAATGGCTTCGAGAATAAATATTCCATATATTGGTTCTGTGTTGAAGCCTGATCAGTATAACATAATAAAATTGCTTAAACCTCATTATGCAAAATACGCAATCGATAAAATTCTACGAGCACAAGGACATAATATATTTCGACTCCTACCGTACCATCCCGATTTGATCACTGTTGAAATGGTTTGCGCAGCTTTGAAATCCTATGTGGGAGCCAGAAATGCAGTCTTTACATTTACGTGAATACAGCATCTATCTGACGAATTTTTCAAAATAGTTCCTGTGGAACAATAAAAAAATAACTAAAAAGTCATCACAACTGAACATGACTTAATATCAAAAGAGCCATTAATTGATGTATTCGTGGATAATGGTTATCAATATACACGAAGGTTTAGACAGCAAAGATTTTGAATAAAATTCTGATAGCGAAAACAGCGATTTCAATGATGTTTGAATAAAAACTGGTAAGCATATCTTTATAAGCTTTTACCACTACTGTTGAAAACAATTTATTTCACGTAAATAGTTTAATATTAGCTTTCTAATTTAAGACTTTTGTTTATTTTAATAATTCTGACAAATACTTTACCTTATAACATATTTTATGAATTAAATAATTTTAAAGTTCAAAAACAAACCTCTAAAATAATAATCGATTAAACAACGCCGCGTAAATAACCCTCTGTATCGCTTCTCTTGTTCGCGGTTTCAAATAAATATGTTCTACTGTTCGTTTCTTATTTCATCTGTTAGTATATATCGGGCATCACTATTTTAATGGAAATAAGCCACAATTAAAGGTTAAAGTAAGTTTATTCGCGTTTCAATTTCTACTTCGAAAATCGTTCTCAAAATACAAACATGAATAAATTAAACAAATTTTGTTTTTGTTAGTTGGTACAAAGTTCTTGCTGAGTTGCGTTCCTGGGACGACTCTATTGTAAGATAGTTCATTCGATTATATGAAATCGACGTTAACTTAAGAATATCGGTCAGAAAAATCATAGCATGTAATTCGTCTTTAAAAAGACAACCACATGCCATGCTAGCAGTAAAATTCTCCTGTTAGTGATTCCATGGTAAATCTGAGAACAAAAAAAAAAACAAGAAAAAACCTCATAATACTATCCCGACATGGTAAGTATTTGGTTTTACATTTAGTTTACTCTCAGTAAAACACGAAATTCTGATTTTATATGTTTGTTATTAAAAAAAATAAACTCATTTTAACCTTCAATTGTGGCTTATTCCCATTAAAATAGTTTACTACTCACAAAAAAATAACTTTAGAACATGCATCAGTTCCGATCGTTGGTTAACTAATCTTTTTCCTAAATTTTCCAAATTTTCTCTTAATTGCTTGTCACGGTTTTATGGACTTCTGTATAATTATTTATAAAAATCTTTAACTAGCCTTACTAATTCATTTCTTATGGCAAAGATTGTCCCATCGTTATCTCTTAACTTCTTTTTTTGACGCTTGTTAACTTTTTCCTTAGAATTTTGAGGCTCTTGTTATTTTAAATTTTTTGTTGTATTGGTTCTTTCATTCTTTCAGTCGTCAGTCCTAATAGATTTTTGTACTTTTACTCATCTCCAAGTTCATGGTTTTCTTTGCTTAACATTTTGCCCCTCTCTTTCTTCAACTTTGGATATAGGCCTCCCCCAAATCAATCCAGTGTTTACTATTTTGCGCCACTTGCTTCCAGTTGTGTTTTCCAATCTTCTTAATATCATTAGCCCATCTCATTTGTGGTCTTCCTCTGCTTCTCTTTCCTAACCATGGTCTCCACTGGTGTATTTCGTGGTTCCATCTTTTATCCTTTAGTCGGACATTGTGTCCTGCTAAGCTTCATTTTAATTTGGCAGCATGTTCTCCTGCGTCTTTTACTTTGGTTTTGCTTCTAATTCATTTGTTTGTTTTTTTGTCTATAAGTCTTACCCCGAGCATTGATCTTTTTTGATCTTTTTTGGACTTACTCTTTCCTTATATGATTTTTTTTGCAGTGTATTTTCTCGCTCTCCTCTATAGCTTCTATTATAATGTCATTAAGGCTGTTGACATTTATGTCTATATTCTGATTACTTTTAAGAGTGCTGTTTATGTGTTTTTCAAATGTATTTATATTATTAGGTTCTATCTGTTTATAAAACGAATATCAAGGGTGACCAGAAACTCTCCTAACAAACGAAGACTGGAGATTCCTCAGAAAATTTTAAAACAATTTTACCCAATTCACCTAGTCCAAAAATGCTTGTTAAGGGAGCAAGAGCTCTTTAAATATGGCGCAATGTAATTCGTTTTTTTTTTAGATACCTCCGGTTTTTTAGATTTCTAGTACCGATCATAAGGCGTCCGTTTTGGGTAGATCAACGGTTATTTAACCGCATAACTTTTTGGTCTTCACCTTTTAAGCATTCGTTAAACTAGATTATTAAATTTTCAGTTATTCTAATACTAAACGGTACTTCTACTCTAAGTCGATGGAATACACCGATTTCTAGAAAAATCGATTCGAAAATTTTTCTTTTTTTTTTGTTATGAAAGTTAAATTATTATTTTTTGCACTAGTTTGCCGTCGATCTGTCAACGAAAGTATAACCTACTTTTTCATTGTCAAATTATGGTCGAATGCGAAGTTTATCTTTTAGTTTTTTGCTTTTTCTCATTCAAATATAAGAATTTCAAACAAAAATAGTTTTTACTTCTGAGGAATACACTATGGTATAGTTTATGGCGAAATGAGGGCGACATGATGATGTAACAGCAAATAAAGAAGTTGAACAAAATCCAGAAATTACCATTCGAAGACTATTTGCCGTATATACCACAATTTTAAAATCTTCCGTAGAAAATATCTTAAACAACGAAAATTTACATCCTTTATATTGTACAAAGGTACAAGCACTGCAACAGGGAGATTTTCATGCTCGTGAAGATTTCGCTAGATGGTTACAAAATTAGAAAAATTAAAATAAAAGTTTTTTTAGATACTTTTTGTTTTGCGACAAAGCTACATTTACAAAAAATGGAATTTTAATCTGCATAATGAACAATATTATTTGGTGAACCATGTTGTTTAAGAATTTAGGCATCAGTATAGGTTTAGCATAACCGTCTGGATAGAAGTAGTACACGATTATCTAGTTGGGCCTGTAAAATTGCCTGCTCGTTTAAATGGTAGTTTCTACAGGATGGTTGTTTGGCTCATTTTAGCAGGAATGTCCGAAACTTACATGATAATAACTACAAAGACACTGGATTGGAAGAGCAGTTGCTTCGCCAGGAAAGGTCACCGGATTTAAATCCTTGCGAATATTGTATTTGGGAATACATAAAAGCATTTGTTTATTCCGTTTCAATATAAAATCGTGCACAACTCTCGCTAAGGATACAAGATGCTTGCAACGAATTTAGAAATAACTTTGGACTTTTTACAAGAATTCGGCGTTCTCTAAGCAAAAGGGCAAATTTATGCATAGAGAGTAATGGTCACTACATCGAGCATCTTTTGTAACTATCTACTTTTAATACTTGTTCTTTTGTTTTAGTTTCGTTCCATCCTAATAAATACTTTGTTTTTAAAACCCTTTATATAAAATTTTGTTTTAGTTTGACTTTTTGTTTCTTCTCCCGATTTTTCTTTGGAATTATATGCTGCATTTTTGTTTAAATAAAAGATAATTTATAAAATTAATTAAGCTACCATTTAATGTAACTTTCATGACAAAAAAAAAGGAGAAAAAATTTTCAAATCGATTTTTCTAGAAAATGGTGTGTCCTACCGACTTGAAGTAAAAGTATCTTTTAATACTAAAATACCTAAAAATTTAATAATATGATATAGTAAATGCTTAAAAGTTAAAAACAAACAAGTTATGCGGTAAAATAGTCGTTAACCTACCCAAAACGGACGGTACTAGAAATTGGCAATTGCTGGAATCGATTCCACTCTGGATAAAAAATAATCGTACCAGTTTTCATTGTTCTAACTAGAAGTGTTCTGGAGGTATTAAAGAACATTAATTACAAGGCGCCATCTTCAAAGAGTTCTAGCTCCCTTAGGGAGCATTTTTGGACCAGGTGAATTGGGTTAAATTCTAAAATTATTAGAGAAATCTCCGGTCAAAACGTAAGTTTAAATATTTTAGCTACACATATAAGCGAAAAAGATGGAATAATACGTCCAGATTTAAATACATTAAGGGGATTAGATAATTATACCAAGGGGAAATCAATACCCACTAGATATTGCAACCGATATTATCTTTCCATATGATAGGAAGACCTTGAATTAGTCTTCTCAAGTAACTTATACAAGTAACAATAAACTAATTGCCACCCGGTATTTTTTCTTGCTTTTTTTTGCATTAAGATGATATATTAAGTTAGCATCGCTCCGAATATTAAATTTCCCACAAAAAGTTTATTTGACGTAAGTATATTTATTATCTTGGTTTTCTATTAAAGTCTCGTTCAAACTTTGCCGCTCTCGGTATCACATTTTTATCATAAATATACCTGTTCAATCAAATAAGCGACATAAATGCCTACAAATCCCAAGTTCAATAACCATTTCGATAATGACTTCACCCTTGAAGGGAGAACCTCTAGAGCTTAAACTGTGGATTTTTCTTCCAATAATAGACGTCTAACTTTTTATGAGCAATACTTTTAAAATGAGTTTTTTCGGTCGTGGCTTAGGCGTGCTCTTTTTGTGCTGTACAGAATGTTACACGCTTCAAAAAAGTTTCCGCCACTTCGCCGATGCTGCTATGATCTCGAAGATTATTGAAATAAATAGGATTAGGCGATCAAGTTGAGAGCCATCTTACCTCGAAGACGAGATAAAATTACAATAATCATTATCGTTAGAACAATGCAGTTAAGATAGTCCAAAGGAAATTTTTGTCTCAAATAAAAAAGTCAATTTGTATAAATGCTATAAGGTGCCATGAAAATTTGTTATAAATTATAGTTACCAATATATCAGTAAAACTTACAGGAAAATCATATCATACCGCTAAATTTAAGTTGTGGATTGTAAATATTTCTACGAAACATTAGAAATAAAAACCCTAATCAGAAATCTCCAATTACTACAAGTTCAGTAAAAAGTTGTCTTCAAGTAGAAGTAAGACTTACATGTCTTTTATTAGGGTCGATTGTGGTTGACGGATTTTAAGAAATCTCAAAACAGAATAATTTCGTGTTATGAGCTATAAAGATGATCTAAGCTATAGTGGTTGTAGGTAAACAACTTGCTGAAAATTGAGACGATTATCCAAAGGCATGATGCAGCGATACACTAAAAAATTTAACGTCCTGGGAAAGGCATCAACATTTTATAATTATTAAAAATTCGCCCAAGGATTAATTGTTCTTGCAATTCTCTACGAATGTATGTATGACATATCTGATTGCAGCTAACTTTTCTGTCTTTTTTCTTTGATTCGTAATAATTTTATTATCTAATAGAATATCAGCAAATAGAAATAGGAGTTTTTTTACTCATACATGACCGAAAAATGTCAAATTCGGTACTATGTTGTCTAGATTTCCAGAAAGTGATTATGATTTTGTGTCTAGATAAAGTGAATTGCTGTTGTTGTTGTTTTAGACTGCAGACAGTAAATTTATTCACCAATACAGAAATTTTTACTCATTTTTTATCAGACATTGCTTCGCATACAATCTCATCACAAAAACTCTGAAACAAAAAATCAGAATTAGTGTAAAGTCCACTCTGTGCTTTGCGATACTCCTTGGGTGTTTTGAGCTACGAACTGTCCTCTATGTGCGTTGTTGTTATTATGAAGTGTTTTCTCTCTAGTGTTTTTTATTTTCTCTCTAGTGTTTTATTTTCTCTCTAGTACTTTTTATTTTATTCTACTATTTGTTGTTTTGGTCTTTTGTGCTTCCATCTGTGGAAAGCGTCGTACCTCATCATCTCTCTTATTGACGCCGCGTTGTACTATGGAGGTCACATTTATATTTTCTACTGGCCTCCCTTCCACTGATTTCGGCGTGAGGGGGCGTGTCGTCGTTTGTAGCTTTTCTTTTTTCGTGATTTGCGGAAAGGGTATTTGTGGATTCTAATAGCGGTATCCTTCTATCTGATTAAAATTATTTGGATGCTTATATATTTCCATCGCTTCTCGATATAACCGTGGATAGGGATGTGATGTTTTATCCAGCATCTGCGTTTCTTTAAACAATATCCGAGGTTTTTCGCTTCTCAAAGCGTGTTTGGCAATGGTAGATTTGTCGATATGTCCTAAACTATAATGGCTTTTATGTTTGTTTATCCTTGTGTTTGTGTGTCTTTTTGTGGTTCCCATATATACCATTTCGCATGCGCATGGTATTCGGTATACTCCGGCCGTTGGTAATGGGTCGCGTTTGTCCTTCACCGATCTTAAACAGTCCTTGATTTTCTTTTCTGTGTTGGCTTGAAAATGGTCTTTATATTGGCTTTTTTTAAGTATTCGCTCAATTCTTACTGTTACCCCCGATATATAGGGTAACAACGCTTTGCGTATACATGCTGTTTCTTCGTCCTTTCTTCTAGAAACTTTGTTAATCGCTTTATGTATTTCTCTTCTGGGATAACCATTAAAGGTGAGCGCTTTTTCAATATAAAGAAGTTCACTTTGCAGATGCTGTGGTTTACAAATTTTTTTCGCCCTTTCCGCCAGAGTTTTGATAATACCTTGTTTTTGGCCTGGATGATGATTTTAGTTCCTGTTTAGGTATAAGTCCGTGTATGTAGGTTTTCGATACACTTTATGTCCTAAGTAACCTTTCTTTCGATTTACTAGTATATCTAGGAACCAGGAACTAGGAACTATCCGTGACCTGAAATCACAAAAGTGTCATCGACGTATCTAAACCATAACCTTGGATTGTATGATGACTCCATTACCCTCTTCTCTAGATACGACCGGGCTTAAGCGTACGTATAGCCCGTAATAGCCGCCGACAAATTTTTGGTATCTCCCGTATTGTTGACAATAGTTGCTGGATGACCGCTTGGCAAGCTAAAATAAGTTGCCAACAGGCCAACAAAAAAAAAAAGATTTACAAAACATAAAAGTAAATACATAATTAGTAATGTATTTTGTGGCGCTAAAAAGAATCTGAAATTAGATTTTACGTATCACCCATAGTTTTCTCACAATATGACACTGGTTTATTCTACATTATAATAAATTGAAAAAGACAAAATACCGAAATACATTTAAATGGTACATTATTAAGATAATTCCTTTTATATAATTCTCATGTAAGGTCTGTACAATCATTTCAGAAGTCAATGCTTTTGTATTTTCTTTCTCTTTTTTCTATAAAACTTTACAGCTTTTTCACATATGCAAGGCACTCTGTAGTTTTTAATAAAATAACCAACAGTAATCACCCAGTATGTCGATGCTCTAACGTCCCTGGTAATCCTTGATAAACCTTGATATTCTGGTGGAATCGTTAGCCTTGTTCTGCACTCACATCACCGAGATTTTCAAGAAAAAATTCAAGATGAATATGCAAAAAGTGGATTCTGAGGCTCATTAGACATCCCAAATCTTTAAACTTATCTAATAAATTAGCTAGTATAAGTTCGTAGTTAGCGTCTTTTACATTATCTAAAAACTTGGTTACAATTTTTTTAAATGCAATCCAAGTTTTTTTTTCCTTAGTAGTCATTTTGGATTCAAACGTGGAGTCGAACATCATTTAACGAATATCTGGTCCAACAAAAACACCTTCTTTCAATTTCATTTCTAGTAGATGGTGAAATTTCCACTTAAGTACTTGAAACATTCTCCATCTTTATTCGTCCATTGTTACCCGGTTGTATTGCTGTTTAATAACAAATTTGCGGGTCTTATTGTTGCTGACAATGTTGCTGAGTAATGCCAACAACAATGGCCCAGCCATTCATTAAACCACATCTCTCTATTTACTCCTGACACCCCGGAGTGAGTGTAGTAGTAGTTATATCAACTAACTGCATTTTGGACGAACTATAATTTTAAAAGAAAAAAGGCAGATGTTATACAGGGTGTCCAGAAACTCTCCAGTCAAATAAAAAAGCATGTTTCTTCAGATAATTTTAAGACGATTTAACCCAATTCACCTAGTCCGAAAATGCTTCGTAAGGGAGCTAGAGCTCTTTGAAGATGGCGCCTTGTAAGTAGTTTTTTTTTATTAACCCATTCACTGCCAGTAGTCAGTTTAACCTCTTAAGCGCGCCGGGTCGTCTACTCAAGTGAAACGCTCGAGTCGTGAATTCGCGTCATTGGCATGTGGAATGAAAAGGTGAATTCGCCTGCTTGGCGTATCATTATAACTTGGTGACAAGTTAACTTTATTAACATTAAAACTAAATAAATAAAAAAATAGTGTATTTTTAACTTTAATATATTGCTATATTGGGTTGTGTTTTAAATTTAAATGTGCGCTTTTTATACATAAATTTAAATGTACAGGGTGAACCACGCAAGTCCAGCATAGTCCATAATCCTTATTTTTAATGAAACACCCTGTATATTTTTATGTTTTTAAAAGATTCTTTACAACCTGATTTCAACGAACTATATCATGTAGGGTCTATAATGAATAATACAAGGTGAAATTTTGAAATATTATTTATTGAGGTATTATTTTAAATTAGCTAAATACAGATAATAAACTTCTACTCTAAGTGTCAGTATATTGAGGAAAATGTCTGTTTAGTAATCGTGTCATTTTTTGTCATGAATAGGTAAAAACTGTCTAGATAGTCTGCTAATTAAACTAAATCGGTAAATAATGCGGATTGTCATCAATCAGTTGTTATTGTGTTCACATTTTACATTAAAATAATAAATTCCTAATTAAAAGCTAATTTCTTGCAGAAATAAAAATTAAATATTTAACTGAAACCCACCGAATTGAGATTTTAATGATGATCGGTTACGGGGAAAATCGTAGAAGTCAAGTTGAAATAGCAAACTTATTTAATCAGAGGTATCCTCACTTGCCTAATATTTCATAAGGTACTGTGTCTAAAATTTATGTACAATTCAGAGAACTTGGACAAGTCAAAAAGAAAACCAAACTTCATTGAAGATGAGGTGAAAGTAGATATTTTGTTAAGTGTAGCAGAGAATCCAACGTCAAGTTCACGTCAAATTGCACGTTAAAATAATGTGAGTCACACAACTGTCCTAAGGTGTCTCCATAAAGAAAAACTTCATCTATATAAATTGACTTTTGTGCAGGAGCTAACAGAAGACGATCCAGATCGTAGAATATATTTCTGCGAAATAATGATGAATAAAATTAACACAAATGAAATAGCTCTTGGCACAATTCTTTTTTCTGATGAATCAACATTTACATTGAATGGAGAGGTAAACCGACAAAACTGTAGATATTGGTCAGCGGAGAGAGAATCCTCATTGGATGCGTGAGACACACACTCAGTATCCTCAAAAGTTGAATGTTTGGACAGTTATTATAGGAGATCATATTATTGGTCCTATATTTGTAGATGGCAATTTGACAGCGGAAAAATATTTAAGCATGCTAAGAAACAAAGTTCTTCCTCAGTTGGCCAACTTATATCCCAATCCAATAGGTCTGACCCTACCGCATGAAACTGTCTGGTTCCAGCAGGACGGTGCAATACAACATTACGCTTTAATGATGAGAAATTACTTGAATGAAATCTTCTTCAATAAATTGATTGGACGAAGGGGTACTATTGAGTGGCCAGCTTGGTCGGCAGATCTTCCGCCTTTGGATTTTTTTCTGTGGGGTTATCTCAAGAACAAAGTATACGCAACATAACCAACTATCATTGAAGACCTCAAAGAAAGGATAACTACAGAAATACGGAATATTTCACCTCAAACTTTAAACAAAGTTCGGGACGAGTTTTAGACTGTGTTAATTTTGTTAATTTAATCCAATCAATTACCTCGGATATTCTATGAATTAATTGTCTTGAAGAAAATTGTACTTAATTTCAAAATTTCACCTTGTATTATTCATAATAGACCCCACATGATATAGTTCGTTGAGATCAGGTTGTTAAGGAGCTTTTAAAAACATAAAAATATACAGGGTGTTTCATTTAAAATACAGATTATGGACTATGCCAGACTTGCGTGGATCACCCTGTACATTCAAATTTATGTTTAAAAACTGCACATTTAAATTTAAAAGCTAAGGTATCTCAACGTTTTTTATTATTTTCTAAAATAAGGACACAAAATTTTATTCCAGTGGTTTCCACACTGTTTATTAAATAATTGTGGAGACAGTATACATCCTTGTCTGACTCCTTGTTCGGGACGCAATTTGTTTGAGAGTGTGTCAAGCACTTTAACTGTTCTAATAGTGTTTTCGTGTAGTTCAGTTATAAGAGAAATTAAGTATTGTGATAAGCCTACTTCTTTTAATATCTGCCATAAGTGTTACCATTTGATCCTGTCAAATGCTTTACAATAATCTATAAAACAAATTTATAGTTGAATATCGATATTGGGGCTGACGAAATCAGGCGTATCACCAAAAATTGGAACAAGGAGCACAAAATCGTAAAGAATGGAGGAGTTTATGGGAGGCCTGTGTCCAGCAGTGGACGTAATAAATAAACGCTGGATGATGATGATCATGATGATAATTGAATTCCCTAGATTTTTCCATTATTTGTCTTATGTTTAGATGATTTTTTCAAGTACGTCTACCTTTAGTAAATCCCGTTTGCTCTTGGGGTATTTCTCTTTGTAGGAAAGTTTTTAGTCTCTTATTGATTATGTGTAGCATTATTTTACTGGCATGTGAGATAAGGGCAGATGGTTTTATAGTTGTCGTAATATGAAAGCTACATTTTTTATGTATTGTCGTTATTGTAGATTTTGTCCAGTTCTCAGGCCATTGCTTGAAATGCCATATTTTGATAGAGAGTAAGTGAATCAATTTTATTACGGTTATTTTTTGGAGCTATAATCAGGTTTGCTGTTATCATATCTGGATATGGTGCTTTCTTATACTTGAGTTTACGGATCGCCAGTTATATGTCATTCTCGAGTATGTTAGGTTCTTCTTTGATTGTTGCAGGAGTTTAATGAACAAGTTCCTGGCGTTGATCATCTTTCCATCATCACCACATATTGCAGTAAAAATATTGCTTGTTTAGAAGCACCTTTATAAAATGGAGACTTAGTCTTAGAAGCATTAAAATATAAACCTGTATCGGAATAATAAAATAAATTAAGTACACAGAGTAGCATATGTTAATGAGCTTAGAAAAACGAAAAAACCAGAGAAGTAAATACTAAATGCAGTTATAGTACTCAATGATGCACGTAGCAGTGATGATTAGCAATCTTATAATTGACCTTACGAGATACTGAATAAGTGAATAAGGACCTAATAGAGATTGGTTTATCTTTGTAAAAATATTGTCGAATTAAAAATCACCTAATAATATTAAAGTTTTAAGGAATAATTATAACTTGCCATTTCTTACTTTTAGGTATGTTTAAGTTAGTTTCAGAACATTTTTGTTCTGCATATATAAGTCGTGATCCGTACAATATCCGATATTAACCATATACAGAAAAGTGTATATAAACTATATATACAACACAATCTGTAGGTGTCAAGCCAAACTTAAAATTATTAAAGTTCTTTGAAAAAGAAACGGAATAGCAGCCAGCCACAGTGCTACACTAGAAACTTTCAGCATATTTCATAAAACTTTTGCTGCAACGGCAACTTTTAGAACCTTCAATGGAATACTAAAATTTATTGTTGATATCTTTTTAGAAGTAGAAAGAAGACGTAAAAGATAATAAATTTAATTTACGTCCTTGATGTTTTTTATTTAATAATAAAATATAGTAGGTTGTGAACAATATTAAAGTGAAGTAGAGTAAATCTAAACCAGAATTTGTAAGCTTTTTTTTATAAACTTTTCTATTTAATTTACTTAAAAACTATTATTGTATTTTTTTAGTTTTTTGTAATTTAAATGTTTCTTTTGGTAATTGGAATTATAAATATTATCCAAAATTTATTTTTAGTTGTCACCGAATACACACACAAACCAGCCCCGAGGGACATGAACAGTGGGACCCACACGTCCGAAGATCAAACCGGTCACACATAGTGATGAAGTGGTACCTACATATTTAACCCCAAACTATGCCATTACCCCTCCCCATTATGTGACTTCCGAATAGGAAGGCTTATGTTCTGATCGTTATTTTGGATATCCTGCTTATTGTAACATCCTTTGTTTTTTTGTTGGTGGTGGTTAGGCCACCTAACTGTAGGGGTAGCTAGAACAGCTTTACTTCCTATGAATTGACTGAAATATATTTAATTTGACGTGACTTTGAGACTTGTGTCCTCTAAAAAAGAGCGTGTTCCGACAGAGACTTTCCAAACATAAGTTAAGATGACTGAAATACACTGAATGGCAAATAAGTGGCCACCCCCTAAATTTTCGAAAATAAAAATTCATTGGAAGTTTTATGCACTGTTTTATATTGCATTTTAATTGAAATATTTAGTGCAATCATTTATTCTTGTTTTGAACAGGTTTGATGTTTATGTTTTGTTTTCTGTAGTCGCTGTTTATCTTCAAAGATTAAAACATTTAATTAAACAGTAATTTAGATTTTCAAACGTCAATCTTGACTAAGTGAAGATTAAGATATGGTGTTATCTACAGTAGACGTTGCACGAATTATTGCATTGCTACAAGATGAAAAAAGTCAAGTTTATATATCCGAAACTTTAGGTATTCCAAAAACTACAGTACGGAGAGCTTTTGCTATAGAAGAGTTACCTCGCAAAGAGATGATCGTTTTATTGTGATGGAACTTTTAAGAAATCGCCATTCTACTAAAATTGCTGCAAGAAACTGTCTGCAGGAGGTTTAAAATGTAAATATAAGTGAGAGAACGGTTAGAAGACGCCTTAATGAAAAAGGACTAATGACAAAAAGGCCGGCAATTGTTCCCGAATTACAACCCAGACTCTGTAGGAATAGATAAATTTTTACTCAACATCAACTTTGCGATATAAAGGATTAGAGCCGAATTCGTTTTACTGATAAATATCGCAGTTCTGTTTAAAGTCTGTAGATAATCGAGAGAGGGTTTGGAGACTGAGAAATGAAATATATGCCGAAGCTTGTATGTCCCAGAGCAAAAAGTTTGGCGGTAGTGGTGTCATGGTTTGCATTGAAATCTCATTTAAAGCTCGAACTGAACTTATTTCATTACTGGCCCCTGAATGCTCACCGGTATCTAAAAGATATTTTCGAAGAAGTATTTGTTCTATTTGATCCATTTATTGCGGACAATTTCGTCTTTATTGGATACTGCAAGAATCGTGACAAATTACTAGGGGTAATAGGAATTAATACTCTAGAATGGCCAGTCTGAAGTCCTGATCTGACTATCATCGAACATCTTTGGGATGAACTTAATCGTAAGGTTAGAAATTAACCAGACCAGCCAGAAAGTCTTGCAGAACTTTAAAACATGCTTTGTAAAAAAAAAAATGTTTCTTTCCCTTCTAAATCTTATGCAAACGATTATTGATGGTTTAGGGCATAATAGCCGATATTAGACACTTTTATTCAAGTTCACTCGTAATTATTATTGTTTGTAATTCGTTTCGATATTACACTATTTTCTTTTGTAGCCTTCTAATTAAATAAATTTTTTTAAGGAATTAATCAGTAATGGGCATTTTTTGTTTGAAAATGAAAGATATTGAGTAAACAATATCACTTTCAAGTCAGGTTTTTAATTTTTTGAAATTAAGATTTTTGACTACTGAACATCTTTATGTATTATATAAGGTACTCTAAATAAATATTTTAAAAAATCCCCCTTGTCCCCCTTAGTGTGCGGTGGATCCTGTACGATCGTGATGTTCAGACTTAAACTGCTTTACTGCACGATCGTGACTGCGTTAGGTTTTTAATGTTACATGGTACAAAACAAATATTTTTCATGGAAAACATATTTTTAATAAATATTTATAGTAGTAGGAACTTTTAATTAAATCACTTCAGATATTAAAGGTAAATCAAATTATAACAAAAAAAATAATTATTTTCCTTAAAAAATAATAAAAACACTCAAAAATTATTTTGAAACATATCTACTTTGTATGATAGCCTGCAAAACAGTTTTGTTTTCCTGACAAACAAAGATAAACTTCACATTTGGTACATAGTATCTTTGATCTACTTTTGCAACCTTCCATTCTGCACGATCTTGGATCATACTCATCATACCTTTTGGCCACAGAAGGTGGGTTCGGTCGACGGAACTTAGAAGTATTCGGACGCAGGTTCTCATCTTGTTCATCAATATCAGTTCTTATTTTACGTTCTGGGGCATTGACTAGACCATCTGCCACCTGCATTTGAAATTCCAATAAGTCCATTATTTTGGGTGCTCCCGTTGCAATTGATTCTAATACATGCAACTTTCAAGCATTTAAAATTGAAAGGTCAAAAAAATCAAGGATGACTTTTAGAGTTCATTTTTTCCTTTTGATGAAGGTCCGGTAGTATTCTATGGACTGATCAAGAATATCTTCACATCCCATATTCTTATTGTAGTTCGCGATTACTTTTGGACATTTAACGTCCGTAAATGCTGATTGACTTTTATCCCATCGCTTGATTTGACAAGAATCATCTCCAGAAGTGCAATTGGATGCTACTAAGACGGATTTGTTGTCCATCCACTTTACAACAACAATATCATTGCTAATGAACTGTTGAGATTCACCACGTTTCATTTTGCTAACTTGCTTAAAATCAATAATTTTTCTATCAGGAATTCGATTTATCATCAGTGTGCCAGTCCCATAAAGTTCCATTTCAATTAATTTTTCCAGTAAAGGTATAGATGAGAAAAACCGGTAGAAATATACACAACTACCACGTGGAATAGACTTAGATAGATGAAGAATGATAACAGCTCCCATACCTAGAGATCTGTCTCCACAGTTTGTTTTAGCCCTTTGGTAAACTTCGAAGTCAATCATCAAACCATCGTGAGTAGTAGCGACAAAAGCTTTTAACCCTTATGGACGTGGCTTCTATTGAATTAAAACCTTGTTGGCGTTCTAATCTGTTCCAAGTATTCGTTACTTGATCAAGTACAGGTTGCACTTTCCAGAGTGAATTCTGGTTTCCTGTAGGAGCTTCATCACTTTCCACAACGTGAAAAGCCATATGAAGAACTTACAACGATCCCTAGAAATATTGTCAGCAACTAAAGCTAATCGCATTTTTCTTTCGCCAGTACATGTGAATGCGTGGGTATGGAATACACCTCATGATAAAATGAACTCCTACAATTTTTTTTTAATTCTGTTGCATTGGTATTTAAAATTGTCTCAATTTTTCGCATATAATAATTATTTGTACAAACTGCTGCATGCTCAAAAAATTTTTCGTCAAAATAGTCTTTAAAATAGACCAAAGGAGACCTAACCGCTGCTGGCGATCGCTCTGGATAGCAGTGTTCCTTCTGGTTGTATGGCATTTGCTTCAAGATCCTTTGGCGACTGTCTAGACTTTTTGTAGACTTTTCAGGAGCAGTTGCAGACGATGGGTCTAAACTTGGAAGTATCTCAGGCTCATCAACATGCCTCAACTGCAGAAACAAGTCTTCTTGATCACCCTCGTCATCTTCTACTTCTTCAGTTTCAGAATCGTTGCCATATCCAATTAGCTGAAGCACCAACTCACTTTATACTCCTGTTCCTAAAAGCAAAAAAATATTAATATTTTAATTTAAAGCGAAAAAATAATATATAAAAGATGAGTTTGCGTCAGGTTCGTGCGAACAAATTTTTGAGAGGTAATGTTCTCTATATAAAGTCAATAATGCCGAAAATATTGTTCACTCAATTACTTTATTAACTAAACAAAACAATAAAAGCAAAATTCAAGTGAAATGTCTAGTTCATAATAAAATATTTAATTCTTACGTTTACAAAATACACCGACATCTTATCAGAAAGGTCAACCAACACTAAATACCGTCTTAGTCACACGTCCGTGTTTAAATTGTAGACAGACTTGTTCAGTATCGTTCGCTACCGATCTGGGCCCGCAAAGTTGATTAGACAAGAGGCGGGAATTTTTTGAAATAAAATACGATCGTGTTCGCTCGTCTTGAAAGGAATATGAAAGAGTGCATAAAACTTCCAATGAAGTATTTATTTTCGGCAATTTATAGTGTGGCCACTTTTTTTACCGGTCAGTGTATGTGTTTTTTCAGTGATTCAGCCGCAGAATTGGGAAAATAAATTTTGTTCTCCTCGCTGACCCGAAAGGTTTGTCCATCGAGCCCATGCTTATCGCGCATGACCTCGATGCTCTGCTTCCTCATCTAATGTCTTTATTTTGACCTGCCTTATTAGCCTAAGTGGCTGAATAAAAGGCCTGACAGGTTTTTTATACACATATATGTTTGTATACAGGGTGGTCCGTAAGTAATTGTACAAACAGAAACCGTAGATTCTGCACTTTAAAATATTACGATTTAAGCCAACTTGCTTTAATAAAATGTTGATATTAAGAAAGATACAGGGTGTTAAAGTGGACATTTAAAATTTTATTTTTCGCTATAACTTTTATGTTTGTAAATATTTTTGGACAAAAAATTACAGTTAGATGCCTTTAAGTGGGATAAATTATAATTTTATACTTACTTTAATGTAACTAATAGAGGGCGCCACATATGCCACATGTGTGGCATAAATTTGCGCTTAACTTTTTTGCTCTTTAAGTTAGCTCTATTTGTGGTAAAAAATATTAAAGATACATTATTTTTACAAAGAAAAGATATACTTGTTAGTAACCTGAAAATTTAACCGTTTTCGAGATAAATGCATGTTATAAGTCAGCTGCACAATAATTCTTGGTTTGATATTTGTGCGATAAAGCACTGACTACCTGTAGATAAGCATAATTCATAGTTTATTCTTATTAAAACAACTCAAAGATTATAATGTAACATCACAAAATGCTTTGTTATATGTGCTAAATGTCTTATTGGTGAAAAGTTATTTCATCTTCTTCTTTAGGTGCCGTGTCCGTATTCAGACGTTGGCCGTCATCATGTTTACACTTTCCCTTTGCTATCGCTTCTTAAGTTTCTATAATGGCGTTGTATTACTTTTTCTCTATTGTAAACTGCTAAAAACCCAAAATATGTGGTTTATGCAAGATGGTACAAAACCACAGTCTAGAGAGAAGGCAGTTAGAACATACTTAAATACAACTTTTCTGAACGTTGAATTGGTCGTGGTAGTCATATTCCTTGGCATTGTGATAAGATATTGATATAATTATTTAATTCATAAAAAATTCGAAAAGAATACTTATTGTTCATTACCTAAATTGTTTACCCATTTTTATTAGGACAAATAGAAACTAGAGCACAGGTATTAAATAGCACATATGTGTCCTGTTTCATAATACTTATGCTACAAATCTAACCTGAAAGACTCAGCATTTTTAAAAAAACATCATTGTTGTCCTAATAACCGGTATTGTTATAAATATAGTAAACACACAGGCAACTTAGTTCAGCATAATATTAGTTCATTAGTAAATCATAATAGTCCATTTGTTCTAGATGTAATAACAGTTACTCGTAAGCTATAACCTAATCATATAAAAAAGTAATGTCATCGATATATTCATCCATTATACATTATAGCCACCACGTAGCCCCGAATTTAAACCGCTTGATTTTGGTGTATGGGACGCAATAAAACAACGTGTGACATAAACATTCGCAACCAACTATGGGAAGAAATAAATACTGCAGCAGTTTCTTTAGAACCAATGATGTTATTTAATATGAGACGATCTTAGATGGAATATATTGACAAATGAATTAAAAAAAAATGGTGGACATATTGAACACTTACTTTATTAAAAAGTTATGTTATTCAGTTTAACTATTTCTTAATTTGGTTTGTAAACAAAATGTTCTGATTATAACTTTAATTTAACATAAAACGTAAAATGTTTGATGTAAAATCATATTATTCTGTTATTTTGTCAAATCCTATTATTAATTATCCCGCTGATATATTTATTTTATTTAATATTTCGTTTACTATTAACTTTAGTTAAAGGTATTTTATATCAAAATTCAGAAGTATTAATGTTTTTGTCTATTTTTTCTTCGTTGCCTGGAGTAATTGTCTTAGATCAGAATTATGCAGCTGATTTTTAAAATGCGATTATCTCGAAAACTGTTGAGTTTTGAAGTTATTAACAAGTATACCTTTTTTTGTTGAAATAATGTATCTTTAATATTTTTTATCCCAAATACAGGTAACTTAAAGAGCAAAAAAGTTAAGTGCAAATTTATACCACATATGTTGCATAAGTGGCGCCCTCTATCAGTTACATTAAAGTGTTCATCAAATTATAATTTCTCATATTTAAAAGTACTTAGTTATAAATTTTTATACATAAATGTTTACAAACATGAAAGTTATAGCGAAAAATAAAATTTTAATTTTGCACTTTAACACCCTGTATCTTTCTTAATATCAACATTTTATTAAAGCAATTTGGCTTAAATCGTAATATTTTAAAGTGTAGAATCTACTGATTCTTTTTGTACAATTACTTAAGGACCACCCTGTATATGTGATCCAAGTATTTTTTCTTATTGAAAATTAACGTGCTCGGCAACAAAGGCCATTTACACGAAAACGGTTACAAATGTAAAACTGTTACAATAAATTACAAGAATATGTTATAGAGTACATACTGTTATAATACAATCAAAATTATATTTTATAATATAACTGAACGTCTCTGAGGAATTTTAGACTTGAGGTTATTTGATCCAAGTTATTGAGTATGTCTTTTACATCACTTTTAAGGCAATACAATAGTCTTTTTGCTGAATATTGATGACATTCGGTGAGAATATGGTTAACTGTTAGATGTGATTGACAGGTCTCACAAGTGGGTCGGTTGCTGGATGACATCAGGTATCCCTGTGTTAATCTTGTATGTCCTATTCAAAGTCTTCGTGTTACAATAGCGCCTCGTCTGGACATACTGGCAGAGATCAAATCAAGGGGGCTATCGACTAACTGTTGAATATGATGTAATGCTGAATTATTGGTGTCCCAGTGTTGTTGCCATCGGGTTCTTGCTCGTTTCTTAATGTGAGACTTTAAATCTTTACTAATTTGTATATTAACCGTATTATCAGATGATGTTGAGGCAAGTTTTGCATGGCTGTCTGCAAGTTCGTTGCCTGTGATACCAATATGGGATGGTAGCCAGATTAATTTAACTGTTATGAAGCGATTAGTTTGATCCAAGTATTAAAATACTTTGTTAATAGGTATTAATTAGTTAATTGTAAGAAAAATTGATATTCTAGGCTATGCAGATACGGATAAAAGAGGCAAGCATACACCGCCAAATAAAACCAACAGTGAAATTGAGGTGAAAGGCTCATATTGAGTCTTTTTCAACCTTGGGCCCACATTATATTCGCTAAAGTTCAAAGCGTAGACATTTGGACAAAAATTTAAGTATAAGAAAAATGTACCAACTTTATATAAATGACTGTGGGCAGAAGAAAATGAAAGATGTTAGCGAAATTACATATCGAAGAATATTTTCTAACGACTATAATTTAAGCTTTTTTGTTCCTAAAAAAGATCAATGTTTAGTTTGTAATAAATATGGTAGAGCTAATCCAACTGACAAATCGAATCGAAGACAGTTACAGAGAACATCAAAAAAGAAAAGAAGTATGTAATCTTGAAAAACAAAATGATAAGAAAATATGTAATGAACAACGGGATTTTGTTTCAATTATTTTCGATCTACAGGCCACGATTCCAATTGGAATTAATTGACTGGACAACTATATTATTCTCGAAAATTATGCGTCTACAATTTGTGTGTATATGAAGTCGCATTACCAAATGCAGCTTACTGCTTTGCCTGGTCAGAAATTAACGGTAGACGAGGAAGTTTTCTGAAATAGGAAGCATTGTACTCCAATACTTATCAAAATGTGTTCCAGAATATGTAAGTGAAATAAGTTTATTTTCTGATACCTGAGGACGACACAATCGTAATCAGCATATTGCAGCCTTACTATTATGGGATATTCAAAACATAGACTATTTAAATATCATTGAACACAAATTTTTAGAGTCTAGACATTCCTATATGGAAGTAGACTCTATGCATAGTAAGTAGTATCGTAACAGCTAAAAAACACAGATCTATCTATGGGATACCAGATTACTTGTCTGTTTTTCAAAATGCAAGAGGAACTAAAACTATCAAGGTTGATGATAAAAAAGTATGTATAGAACCATACAAATGTAAATAATTTAAATACTACGATTTTTATGATTTAAAAAATTTGCCACACACTTTAATTAAAAACCGGACAAAAGACCGAAACGGCGAAAAAATAATGTGGTTGAAGATAAAAAGAATAAGATTTGTGAAAGGATAGGCAAACAGAATCTATTTTAATTATAACATGTCAACAAGCTTCAATTATTTCCTTACTGATACTGCACGGCAATCAACAGGAAAAAAGCACGCCAAGTTATCAACTAATACAAACAAGCAATCTTGAAGAACTTAAGCGACTTTTGATGCACATTTGCCAATGAGCATAGCAAAAAAGAGAGATTTGGTACAGCTATGTGATAAGGGGTGGTATCGTAATTTGAAAACGGAAAATGATGTAACAGACATTTTGCCAGAGCCTGTTTCAGTGAAGAATCGAACGAGGAAGCCTCATAATAATATTTTTATTATTATATCATATAATATGGTTATTATTATATTCGAAATAAATTTGTTTTTTCTATAAAACTGCCTATCACTAGGCAGTAAAGCAAACTATATCAATTATATAAATAATAACTATAATTACAAACAGCTTTTAATAAAATTTTCAGGAAAAACCAGTTAAATGTCATAAATATCTACTAATACCTTAAAACATTGCTCATATCTCGATTACAAAACTAGAAAATAATATACTTGGTTTATTATATTTGTGTTAAACATGTTATTTGAAGAGTAACTGATTTATTTAGATTTACAGGTAAAATCAGGTAAGTGATAGTATTTCCAAGTTAAATTTAGGACTAGTCAGATAGGGGTCTCAACTGTTTCAAACTAATGATAGAATATCATTTCAGATATAATGCGTCATTCACTAGAATACCTCATATCAAAAACATGCTGACTGCTTAATTCACAATAAGAAACTAAACTTTAAAAACATTTTTTCTCGATTTCGGTAGTCCGATATTTACCTGGTTTTCACAGTATACCGATGATATACATATAATATAATTTATGTCATAGATATTTTGAAGATATAAAAAGTAATATCTACAAAGAGATCGGAAGGAAAAATGTAATGGTTTAAAGATTATCATGCTATTGTTTATAACTTCGTCGCAAATGCCGGTTAATTCTGACCGGTCTTATCTCAGAAACTACTGCTCATAAATAAACTTTTTTTCTTTAATAAAAAACGTTTTACCGACCCTTTTCCAACACCATTTTTTGAATTTAATATAAGCTATCAGTTACCGAAGATATGTTTATAAGCCAAAAAATTGTTTATAAGTTCAAACCATTTCTGAGACCGTCCAAATATTCCGATTTCGATTCTGTAAAATACGTTGGATAGGTTATGTGCGTTTATATAAGATAACAAAATTGGCAAACTACATGGTATAGTTTTTGTTGTGCAAGATTTAAAAAAATTCAATTTAAAAAAAAAATAGATTACAAAATTATTATGCAAAATCTGTTAAATTGATGTTGTAAAATTTAAAAGAATGTTTTATTAGGTTATCAAGATTTTATAGACAAATTATGAAGGTCCTAGGGCTTGTTTTCTTATCTTTTTTTGTATTTATTGCTATTTTGTAGCAAGGGTAATACGGTAAAACATTTTTAACCATTCGTATCTTATCGAAAATTTACTTGTCGCTATTTTATTTTATTACCATTTTGGTCCAAAATAAATTGTTTTAAAGTTATAAGCAAAGAAAACAGAAAAAAATCGATGTTTTTATATTTTTTACCTATTTGAAATTTTTAAGGTTTCCGACCAATTTGAGAGAGAATTTAAGTCAATTATTATTACTAAAGTTATTACCTAACTATTTCTGGAAAAATCTAAATGCCACCTCTTACATCCACCTCAAAACAGATTCACCTTGGACTAATAAGACATAAAAGCTTTCCTCAATTAGCAGGATTAAAGGTAAACTCAAAAAAATCTAGACAATGCAAAGGAAACTTTATTCATTGTATCAGCTTTTCTCGTCTAATTTTTTTCAATAATGGTTTTGACTTGAATGTAGGTATTGGCTATGTTTTAAAGTTTTATAATATAATATACTCGTATACTTACTTCAACGTTAATCTTACCAGTTTGCGTATTTTTTATTTTATTTCATATTTCTATATATTTAATAGAAGTAAGGTTGCTGAGGAAACAAACTATTCGTTTCTTTTGTTTCCCAATTTGCTGTCACAAATTCTTTATCTTAATAATTATATAAGTAAATCAAAAGACTGATATGTTTTTTGTACACACTTATGATTATAACAAATCAAAGAATGGAAAAGAAAAGTATTTTTAAAGTGTGTAAATGTTTGTTTCTAATCAGCGCTTTCGGCTTGTAAAACCATCTTCAGAGTAATGCTATAATAGAACACTAATACAAATAACTAATTTAAAGTTTACATTGTGTCACTTACGTCATATTTATTTAAAATACCATTACGTAGGAGAGATTTCATTTTGGTAAAAATATTCACAAATTTTCTATTTAAGATATTTTTTAAGTTAAGAATATTTCGTTGAAAAAAAAACACATAAAAGACATTGGACTTCACCAAACACATTAAAAAGTTTGGTTATAGTACGGGGTACATAGGGAATTAGAGCAGCTCCAAGTAATACTAGAAGGCAAGATTGAAGGTAAAGGGGCATAGGACGAAAAAAAATATCTTAGCTACGAAACATCAGAGAAGTAGACAGAAATATCTTCTTCTTTAGAATCTAAGGAGTCTCCTTTGGAGCGGTTTTTTCTCTTATTTTCTTCATTTTCTTCCATTTTTAACAGCTTTATTTTCGCTGTTTTCTTCTACTGAATTTTTGTTTTCTTTAGTATCACATTTATTAATAATTGCATTTTCATTAATAAAATAATATCTCTACTATCATCATCGTTAATCGATTTATTGAAAAGAGACGTCTGTATGGCATTGTCTTCTGCTTCTTGTGCTGACACCTTTGTGCCAGCACTTTCAGGTGGGGATTCACTTATAGTAGCATAGTAGAGAGTTTCCTAGACAGACGACTTGTTTTTTTTCCACCGTCTGACCGCTGTCAATTGGTTTCTGGGTACCGTCCCAGTGACCTACTCGAATGATCGCTCCATGAATTCACAGGGAGGTCTCACAATAAAGTAAAAGTTTCTTTTACTGTACACTCTAGGGAAGTTGCTGTCTGATTTTGATTCAAATTTCAATACCTTGCAGTGTCTACCTAGTCGACGTCATAGAGTTTTACCAGGAGCTTTTACAGTACTATAATGAGCGTTGATTTAAAATTCAACGTCCAAGGGAAGTCAGTTTATTTAACTTCCCTCGGTTTAATTGAAATCCAAACTTTCCGCTTGCTGTTACTCTTCGCTATTCTCAGTATTACATCGACAAGATGACTCACTATCTCTACATCTTTGTTCTTACTCACCGATAGATAATAAGCTCTGCTTCAATATTCTAGTCAATATTTACTTGGCACGTTCCATTTAAAAGCGTGACATTAGATTCCGCTTATTCTATCTGCCGCTTCAACTCCAACAAATGGTCGAGTTCTGACACCCCTACCATAACCAAACGTTTTTTGTCCTTTGTACAGTTCTTATGTGTTTTTGTTTCGAAGAAATATTTAAAAAAAAAACAAAATAAAGGAAAATTGTGGATTTTTCTATTAAAATGACACATCTTTAAAGTAGTGGTAATTTTTCAAAACTTGACGTAAGTGAAACTTTGAAAACTTTAAATTAGTTATTTATGTAAGTGTTTTATGGCAGCATAGATCTGAAGATGACCTTGTTGCCGAAAGCGCTTAGGTAGGAATTAAATGTTTACTCATTCAAAAATACTTTTCTTTTTCATTTTTTACTCCAGTCGTCAGAGACGAAAATGCCACTGAACCTCTAAAAATCAAACGAACAATCTGAATTTTGCAAAAAATATTAATTTTAGGACCCCAAATAAGTTGCAAAAAAGTTTACCACTTTTACCTCCGAGCTTTCCCCTTAAACCCTCCTCGTTGGGGGGTAAAAATGCAAAAAAAACGATTTATCAAGATGCTGTACGCCGTAGAAAAAAACGTGTTAAATAAAAAATGTTACTAAAATAATTATAAACAAAAATGTTGATTAGCAGTTTTTATGTAGAATAAACCGTTCTCCCACAAACAACGCTTTAAGCGACCGTCGATTTTGAATATCATTTTCTCGCGCGAAATCATTGTTCAATAAATTTGTATCAGTCGACGTTAAAAATTCGATATCTTTTGATTTAAGTGTCCTTTGTACAAAAATCAACATGCATTTTAAAGGTAAAGAATTCAGCTTTCGTATGCAGTTTTTGTATATTGCCGCAAATAAACTCAGATTTTATAAAGGTGTCAAATAATTAAACGTTACGCAATTTTTTTCATTGTTCATAAATCTTATGAGATCAATGCAATCTATTAACTCGCCACTATTATGTTTCGATTACTAGAGCCTAACCTTTAAAATTTATAGCATTTTTTGAATTTTGCCATCAAATGTGAGACATTTGAAATATGCTTAAAAAACGCTGGATTTAAACTTTCACATTACAAACGATATAAAACATTTAAAACTTTTTTTAATTACATTAGTACGTTTTTCAAAAGAACCAAACTTCTTCTATAAACTACATCCATAACCATATTCTTGGATGCATTTCCCGAATTGTGAAACCGTTTGTATTATAAAACATTAAATTCTGCGTTTTTTATTTATTTTTTAAATCCCTCATATTTGTTGCCACAACTCAAAATTAAAATTGTATGTCATAGGTTTTAAAGATTGATCTCTAAAAATCGAAATTTTACAACGAGTAGTCAATGAAAGTGATCAATTTTATTCATCTCACGAGAAATGCAAAAAAATGGGAAAAATCGCGTACGTTTATTTATTTAACACCTTTATATAAACTAAGCTTATTCTCAAAATATAACTTAATATTCTGAACAACTGTTCAAACAAAATGTTTGCAAAGTATAATATTAATATTGGACATAAATAATCAAAAACATCTGGAAAACATTTCTCAAAACTTAAAGCTAAAGTTAATAAAGACCATTAATCAAACCTTATTTATAAAATAATGTGTAAAGACTGCAATTCAGCATATATTGGACAATCACACCAATAACTATATAGAAGAATTGTTGCACAAAAACATAGTGTACAAACCAAGGCATTAAACCATCGAGCAAAAAGACAAAAGAGGGAATGTAAAGGTAGTGGGGGCAAAAATATTGTTAGACAGGAAGTGCCATCTTGAGAGGCCAAATTAAACAAGGAAATAGAGTCTTTCCTTGTTTAAGAAATCAAATTTAGTTGGGTTATGTTATTATTTGTCCTAACTGTCACATGAAATCTTATTTATATTGAAGTTTTTTAACAATTGTTTCACATTTTAGACTGTTATCGTTAATATTTAATTAAAATTTTCTCGTCTAAGACACATTCTGAAAACTATTTTATAGCTACTGTTAATAAGTGTCGGAAAATTTAAATTTGGCGCATTCGCATTTCCGGATATGTCCGCCATCAGAGGCCATTTTTTTGGTCGCCTTTTCATAACGATTAGATTCCCTCTTTTGTCTTTTTGCTCGATGCATTAAACATAACAGCCTTAACCAAACATGCTCTAGAAAATAGCCATTCTTTTGATTTTGAAAATGTACATATTTTGGAAAAAGAACAAAATTGCAACAAAAGATGCATATTGGAGATGACTCACATAAAAAAGATCCAAATTCCATCAATAATAAGACATCAAAGATCCTTCCAATATGTATCATAATTTAATAAACTAAGTTGTTTTTTTTTTAAATACACTATGACAGATATTTAAGATACGACCCTGAACCACTCCTATTTTAAGATATCTGCCAGATGTTATCTGTCAATGTCAGATACCAATTTTTAATCCATGTTACACTTTTTAAAAAAGTGTAAACATGAAATTTAATTGTAAAATGTAATGTTTAAAGTTTAATAAAGTGCTTATTGAAAATGGCAAATTTGCCGAAACGTTTAAGCAAAATTTAAATAGTTTTATTTACATCAGACCGACAAACCCAGGAAATAAAAAAGTTTCTATTTTAATATTCACGTTCAGGAAATAACAAATTATACTTATATTTTATTCGGTGTTTCAAAGATTACATAAAACTATGGATAGGGGCACACACTACTACAAAGAGAACTTTGCGACCGAAAACTACAATTTTTAGTGTTAATATTGTTTAGTATAGGAAAAACCAGAAAAAATGTTACGTGCAGTTTCTACAGTTTTATAAAGCTCTACCGAGCAAAATGATGATCCGTTGTGTGCCCATTTTAGATAGAGAATACGTTTCAGACCTCTTTAAGGATGTGTTTAAAAATACTAGAATAATTTTACCCTTTGATGATAAAAAAAATTACAAACTAGAAAACATGTGGCATTTACTCATCATAGTTCTATATTTTTGTTTCATTACAAGTTCACCAGGAAAAAAATCTGGCTTGATGAATACTATAAAGTTCGTAGAGAAATTTCTCATTTAAAAAGAAATACTATTCGCTATTATCACAATATAACTTTAGTATTGATTGAAAACTGTGATTTTATAATAAAATAGAGCTTAAATAGTTTAAAAGTAAAACCAAGGTATCCAATCTTTAGTTTGCGGATGACAATTTGTTCATAGCAAGTGAGGATGAGCTGGTGTAGAAGGAGGCGTGAGGAAGAGCATAAACCACGAATTAATAAAAATAAGACTAAAGTAACCAAAAGTAAATTGTAAGTCGTAAGTAAATTTGATAATACTTCCATCAAGTCATTACATAGTGCACAGGTAAGGAAGAAAATCAAATACAATATGCAATTAAATAAATAATTATTAAAATATAAATTAATAAATATGTACGTTTATAATGTTATATAAAGGGCTATAAACCTAAGGGCAACTAAGGTGTGCTCTTAAGGCGATATATTTTTTACAACATTATGGAATATAGTCGTTGAGGACCTGATTTATCTGGATCCAGGGTTTTGCAGATGGCATTGTAATAATGACTAGGGAAACATTTATCATTAATGTTAAAGATCAGATACGATACGACCTTCAGTACATTGGTGTCTCAAAAAGAACCTCTCTTTGAACGTTTTCAAAACTTAATAAGCAGCCTTCATGAATAAAAGGAAGCTTACTGAATTGATTAAGGAAAATTATTTGAAAAAGAACTAAAAAGAACCAACGAGGTCAAGTATTTACGAATAACCTTGAATTCCAAACTAAATATGATTACTCATATTATTAATATATCCAACAAAATTATTGTCCAAGCAGTTTTGGAACTACAGATGAGTTGTTGGTAAAACCTAGGGGTTAAAAACAAACAAACCAAAGGTCATCTGTTGTTTATTCACATTAGTTAGTACTATAGCAGGAAACTTTTTCAGGAGGGAATTAATATCTCTGGCTTTCCTTGTAGTAGTTTGTATATACCCAACTGCCTGAAGACGTAGGCAATGCAGAAATAACGCTATAATATTGATACCAAAGATATATGAAAGAGATGCTAGAATGTTAGAAAATTTAAAAAATATTAAAACTAAATATTAAAACAAAATTCTATTATTTTTTCCGACTTTTTATCCACTAATTTTTTATTTTTTTTTGCGATAAAGAACTACTAAGCTTTTTACTAAGTATATATCATTCATTACCACAAGTGATGCTTAATGTAACGCATTTCTATACTGTTTCTACATTTTCCGCATTTTCCAAAAAGCTTTTCACATTATTATGTCTGTCTCCCATTCATCGTTTTTGTAATGCTATTATCTTTGAGTGCGTATCTAAATAGAGTATAATAAGGTTCCATGTGCCGGGATTTTAAGGGCAACGCAAAATACGAAAAAAATTTGGAAAAATTTTAACCATACAATAGGTAGTATGGTTATTATTTTTTAGCATAAGATCAAACTATTATTGTAGAAGGCGTGCACAGAATGGAAAACGGGACTTGTAATATTTATACCAAAAAGGGACAAAAGATATTGCGAATACTGAAGAAAAATTATACTTCTAAATCTCATAAATTAATTAAAAGCAATAATTATATCTAAACAAACGATTATCACATAGTGTGGACCAAATGTTAAGAAAGGAATAAGCTGGCTTCAGATCAAATAAATCATACACAGACCAAATTAATATACTTACAATTAGGGCTCAGTTTTAGGGCAATCGTATAATAGTCACACGAATTTAAATCTTCGCACATGCTTTGTGGACTTTAAGAGCGTCTTCGACACTCACATATATGGCCGTATATGTACTAACAAAGGTAAAATCTAATAGAGGAATTTATTAGGGATAAACAAACTGACTAAAAGGTATATGTTATGCCGATGATTTATGCAAACAAAGCAGGACGTGATGTACAAGAAATAATTATTTAAGCTCGTAATGTCTACAATACGCTTAATAACATATAGACATATCGGATTTGCCCAAGTAAAACCAAATTAAAACTCTTCAACACAAATGTAAAACCTGTATTACTATATGACTGTCAAACGTGGAAAATATCAGCAACAGTAACATTGATAGTAAAATGTGTTATAGTAATCGATAAGCTTTAGGGATAGAAAACTAGAGATATCACTTCAACAATTATGTTTTTTAGCCAGTCTAATTCTGATCTTTAAATAACTAACTTAATTCCGTGTTTATGTATCATAATTATAGAGTTTGTCCGCGCACAATTCTAATAGGCTATCAGTATAGCCGGAGATACACATGCCTGTTACTAGCACAATAGAATATTAGTACCTAACAAGCACCAGCTACTGTCTCCAAACTGGCAAGTGTGTACGTTAAATGGCATGCTTATTCCTGGCATGCCAGCTAATTGCAAAGAATTTGATTTTTCTTGCTAGTACGTGGTGTGAAATGCAAAGCACATGCGTGGGGAGTGTCACTGACATGGTGTGAACGCGCGCTACCGTTACGGGTATGCCAGTAGCTAGCAGAGAATTGTCAGATTTGTTGCGTTGGTGATAAAAATTTATCGTTTTATTTTCGAACTTGTTAATTTAGAAAATGTTTCGTTGGGGTTATGAGAAAAACCATCAAATTTATTGTTATATATAGAGAATTGTACTATCTTTGGAATTCTAAATCATCTCTATATAAAAATAAAATAGCCCGTGACAATGCTTACACAAAAATTCAAGAGGAAATGAGTGAAGGTATTACTATAAAGGAAATAAAGGCTAAAATAAAAAATTTGAGTTTTACTTACCATCAGGAACTAAATAAAATAAAAAATTTAAAATTACAAGATCCGGAACGGAAGATATTTATAAACCGAGTTTAATTTGTTTTGAAGAAATGACATTTTTGAATGACACATTTGTTTTCACTGAAGTAAGTACACTTCCCGTCATATAAAACTGGTACACTTTTTTTCCCAATGTAAACCTGTGTTCAGACTGGACACAATAGTCCGTAAATCAATTGGTTGTTGCCATCACAGACAACGGAATTGCACAAAATCTAAATATATAAAAAATAACGTTCAAAAATGTATAAAGTTTTTAGATAGGTATTATTTTTATTATTAAAAACAAAAAACCGTATCTAATAAATTTAATAACCAGAGATAGGGTTGAGCTAATATCCAAAATGTTTAAAGGATCTTTAAACCTAGGGTATTGGCACAGGGAACATTGAAATGCATATACTGTAATTTTATACTTCAATTACCTACCGAACACGAATTGTATTTTGTGTCAATAGGTTTAGTAACATGCAAACTACCAAAATTAAATTATTTTTATTACAAGAACAACATTATACTTTATCTTTATATATATATATATATATATATATATATATATATATATATATATATATATATATATATATATATATATATATATATTATAAACTATAAAATATCCGGGACGAAAAAACGCTTTTAAAAACGTGACAGTTACAATCCAATATCTCACTGTAATGTTTTATTATAATAATTTAAAGTTATGTCTAGATTGATTATCTATCATTATTTTTGAATTGAAATATTTTCATAAATTATAATAAAACACAAATCAATGTGTGGATACTTAATTAAGATTATGGAAAATTATAATAGTAATAGGAGAATTTTTTAGGATGCATGTTTAAATAAATTTGACTGACTGATAGAGAATGATCGATAATGTTTTAGTTTTTAGTATACTCAAAACTGGCGATCTGTCGCACAGCCCTACTTTTAGCTGGTTTCATATAATATTTTCGTTGAACTGGCAACAGTGCCCTAGAAATTAGAATGACACATGTGACAAGACCAACGTACATAACTTAAAAAACACGGTTTTTGGTTATAAGAGTTGTACCAGTTTTTTATGACGCGAACGGTACCTATTAATTATTCTATTTTAAAAAATTACAAGTAGGTATACTGCTAGGGTTTTTAGAAAATTAAAAGAAAACAATGAAATTTTATATAAAAATTATTATCAAAACTAATTACAATATTAGGTTTCTAAAACTGTTGACTTATGCCATGTTTAAGTTAAATGTTACGTTTATACTGCATAAACAGTTGTGTTATAAACACAATTACAAATTTTACCTAAAAATACTTAACGTTTCGATTTCCACTCCAGAAATTGTTATCAAAACAAAATTAAAGAGAAATTTGTTAAAATATAAATCTAAACGTTAAGTATTTTAACGTAAAATATTTATTTCTTATCACAACATAACTGTGGCTAATCCCATATAAATATAACATTTAATTGCAATAGGCATTATAACATCTAACCTATAATAGTGTACATACGATCTTGCCACGGCAATGCTTCTGTTATAATGAAAGCATCAGCATAAGTGTTTCGAATAAGTAAGGCCTTTAGAGATGAATGATTACTACATGTTTTTAGTACATCTTGCAAAGTAATTGGTTGACTACGCCATGTGCCTAGAATTACTTCACCTATTTGAATATCTTCATAGTCATCACATCTTTGTGTTATGTATGCCTCAGAAGTTTTTCTGAATAGATGTACTAGTACTAGCTTCAAACACACTTAACCTTGAAACAAGAATGCCAAACGCATTTTTCACGATCCTTCTGGCTCTTCATAACCGATAATTAAAGAAATTTTTGAATAAAATCCTTTATAAAAAGGTATATAAAAAACCCAGTTGGGCTATGTTGAATTGACAAAACGTTTTCGGAATAAGTATTCCATCATCAGTGTCCTAAAATAGTATTTAACCACTTAATTAAAAAGAACATGAAATAATTTAAGTTTTGACTAAGGTTAATGTAAAATGTGGTTAATACTTACTAGTTAATACATGGATGTAGCCACTAAATATGTGGGTAAAAACCCTTAAAAAATTATTAATGAAATTTAGTTTACATTATGTCTAATTTACAGTTAATATGCTAAAGTTACCGTTGGATTGGTAACATGGCGACATATGACTCTACATTAAGTTGCAAGTCCTGAGACGGTATGTCTACGAGGACTTTATCAAAGCAACTGATTGAAATGACAATCTTGGCAGTTTATGACAGAAGTTATGACAGAGCAGTCAGTGTAACTGTCTATGTCTATTTAAGACATAGACAGTTACACTGACTGTATATGTCTATTTAAGACAGAAGCCAACGTTGTTTAAAATTGTGAAAGTTGAAATAAAATAAAATTATAACAGTATCAACCATCAACGTTATTGTTATAAATTATGTAACTGAAATGAAATTGTGGTGAGAAAATTATGTGATTATAGTTAGGCAACCAACTATACACTGTCAAGTGGTGTGATGAAAAGATTCTAATATAAGGCCCTTTATGTTTTAATAACATTTGGTACCTGGAAAATGGAAACTAGACACAGGTGGAAAGTTGGGTTCTTGAAAAAGTATCGGAATTAATATATTTAATATGTGAGGATATTATTCAATGAATGAAAGAAAACTATTATGATATAAAGTTCATGTAAAAATTGACTTATAACTCAATTCTATTAGGCCCTGTATGTCAAAAAACAACATTTGGTACCTGGAAAATGTACAACTTCTTGAGTTGCAAGTTCATGAATATAAATATCTAATTGGATGTTGACAAACTGAGTGATGTTGTTATATTTTGTGTGTTGACAAGTATATGAAATGGACAAAATTTGATGGTTGAAAGTGGTTTTGTAATATATTGGTCGTAAAGTACTCAACTTATAACTTGAGAAAAGGCCCTATCTGTTATAAAGCAACACTAGGTACATAGGAAAATAAAAGATTAAGTTATAAGTTGGTAAGTTGAATGAACTATTGGTGTATATTGACTATAATAGTAAAATGAAATTGTTGTAGGTGGCTCTGTTAAATTTGAGTAAAGAGAATGAAAATTAAGGTGTTTTTGAGAAAATTGTGATAAACGCAATAAAAATATGTCACATAAATACGCAGCTCTTTATATTTACATCCATCGCCTAGAAAGCATTCCACTGTCAGATTCAAACTACAAAAAAGAACTAAATATACTTAGACAAATAGCAGTCAACAACGGATATGATCACAACATCATCAACAAACTCATCCACAAAAAACGCCTTAAGTCTCTGCGGGAGACTGCGTCCCCAAAGTTATATTGTTACTTCGTTTATAGTTGTAAAAATTTGAAGTTATCATCGGGAGCAGTTATATTTACATGCTTCCTGTCTATTGTTCCAATACATCCTGGACAATTCCATTTAGTTCCAAAACCATGTTCTATTTGCTGAAATTCTTCTTTAGTAGGAATCTGAAAAATAAAAAATTACTTTTAAATATTGTAAGTTCTAATATAAATGTTTTTTTGCACTTGCAACAGTCTTCTGTTGAAATATCTGAAACAAAGCAATCAGAACCAACTTCAGTATTAGATACAGCAATAGAACAGCCAACGGATTTTCCTATAATTACAGCAAGTGCTTCCTAATTTCATACACCAATGGTATACAAAGTAAAACTCAAGAGCCTCAAATAGCCAAAAAGAAAAAAAGACAAGCTAATGAAAAATCTGAAAACTTTAATGCACTAGAAAGACTGTAAAATATTGCTAGTGCCATAATTAATCCAAAAAATAGTAAAACTGAAGATAAGTTCTACAACTTTGGACAAAGTGTTGCCGCTGAGATAAGGTCATTACCTTTACCACATGCAGTTCAATTGCAATAAAAAATTCAAGGGTTAATGTCCAATGAAAGGTGTCAACTCAACCAATTAAATATCTCTCAATTTTCTCCATACTCTCAACCCTCTTCCCCTCATCAAACCAATGCCTTATATTCACAACCTTTCACTCTGTTTTTTAATTGTTTCCTATGCATTCTCCTAAAAACCTCTCGATTGTTTACTAGCACTGGCATGTGTAAAAATTCACTCTACTTTTTCGCCTTGCCAGTATAGGCAAGCGAGCTACTTTCTCAATTTATTAGCATGTGTTTGTACCCGGCTTATAGGCGCTTATAACAATGATTTTTATGCGAATAAGTCTTTATATTTGTTGTATAATTGCCAATGTTCATATTTATGGTTCACGCTTATTCGATGTATTCAAGCTCTCTTGAGCCATAATTGATATTTTTTGGTTTTATTTATTTGGTCAGTTTCTCTAAATGTATATAAAGAGCTTGTACCTTGTACTCTTTTTTTTGAAAGCCGTCTATTACAAATCGGTCTCAATGTAGTTAGTTAGTTTGTTGCACATCTAGGCCAGGGAAATAAACAAAAAATTACACTGTTTTTGACACTGAACTTGCCAGGCAAAAGAAAGTTATTTTGAGTTGCATGGACATCTAACAAGAACCTATATGTTTCCTGTAGTTGATTTTTAGGATTGAATCAGTCAGTAACAAATTAAAGTCAAAAACGGTAAATTTTCACTGTTTTCGTCTATCGGCAAAAAATAAAGCATTTAAAACTAATTTAAAATTAATAAACTTACCAGTCATAAGAAATTCTTTAAAATGGGGTTTTTTTAAAATGTTTTTATCCTTATTTGTTGCTTAGAAAGTTGCAAAATACGTTAGAAACTTTGGTCCTTTTATAAATAATAACTTTTAAAAAAATTAAACTAGAACCTTCATATTACACAGGATGTTGGGTCTTGTAGTTCTTAAAATATGATCAAAATTTCAAATCTATCGATAAAATTATTGAAAAACATATTTTGTAAACATAAAAAATAATTTTGCAAAAACATTATTTCGCTTATAAACAATTAAATTGACTAATCAGCTGTTACCTGCAGAAACATTGTTTTTTCATATTTTAAAAGCTTGCATTTTAAAAGAGGAAAAAGTTGTCTTAGGACAATTTGGGACAAAGTTAGTCCCTTTTTTTTAAATTGACAGAAGCTTTGTTTACAACAATTAGGAGATCTAATTAGCGTTGTATCAAACAACAACTTTATAGTTTTATTGTGCAGAATTCTAAAAAAAAATTCTCTTTTTATAGAATTGTTCACAGAGCTTCAAAATGTGGTCGTAAAGATCAGCCGGTTTGAAACTTGCGATGGATTTGTAGGGGAAAGGAGCTGTTCAATTGTGTCTTTGAATTATCTAATTTGTATAAACAATTTTTTTTGGTGTATCTTTTATTTTTGTTTTAGTAATATTTGAGGAAATTTTTTTTGTAAAACATAAATATTTATGGATTAGTGCATACTTCTTTAATAAACTTCATGAATAATTTATTACAAATAATTATTAAATATAAAAATAAAACAAATAAATGTGTTGAAATAAATTTCTCTACATAATAAGGAAAGTAGTTTCGTCGACAATGCAAAGGCGGATCCATGTCCGATTTTCGGAGGGACTTAGATGAAATTTTTTGGGGGGTACCAGGGGGTCTGGTGGTAAATTTTTAAAAATTAGAGTTAACCCTTAAGTACTAATATCTTAAATCAATGGCGTAAACACCAACTAACCGCCTGACAGATGGGGTTAACATTTTAGTATATATTTTTTTTTGTTAAATATTTTAATGCAAAAAAAAATTGCGATGACTTACTGAAATTATAAGTTATTTAAAAAACACAGTAATTAATATCGTTTCTGTGTACTTATTAAAAGAAAAAACATTATAACAAGAATGGATCGATTTTTGTGTACATTTTTACGCCTGAAAAAAAGTGTGATAAAAATTAAACAAAGTAAAGAATCTTAAAAGTTATAATTGGGTTAAGCAAGAGTAAGAAACGTTAAAATAATAAGATTTTTAAAAAATGTTAACACAACAGAAACTGACAGTCACTAAAGTTGGTAGACTGTAGCGCACCCCAAACAAATCTTTTTCGCACATTCCAAGCAAATTGGTTTTTGACAATGAAAGCATACATAAGCTGTTTTTTTTAAAAAAACAATAATTAATAAAGTTTATCTGTATTTACTAAAATAAAAAATATTATAACAGGAATGGATTGATTTTTTGTGTACATTTTTACACCTGAAAAAAAAGTATGATAAAAATTAAACAAATTAAATACTGTTGATAAAAATTTATAGTCACGTTAAGCAAAGTGTAAGAAACAATAATAAGATATTTTTTAAAAAATGTGAACATAAAAAAACTTACAGTCACTAAAGTTGGTAGAGTGTACCGCCCTCCTAACAAATATTTTTCGCACATTCCAAGCGTATTGGTTTTTGACAATGAAAGCATACATAAGCTGTTCTTCTTTTTTTTAGAGTGACAGTAAGAATAGTCATTTCTTACTTCTAATTTTTTTACTCTTACTTCTAAACTCCGTTGAGGTTTATTTTTTATACTCAGTATTTCGCAGAATATGCTCAACTTTAGTTTTTTAGGTAAAAAAGGAACTTTCTAGTCGTCCATTCAGCTGAGGTTGGATAAGTTGAAATGCCAGTTTGTCAATAAAATTGGGCCTTTCTAAATCAGTACTATTTTGAAAAGACTCATTAAGAATATAAGCGTTTACTGAATTTATATTAAACATTCTGAAAAATATAGCCATAGGCCAACGGCGAGTTGCTTGTAAATTTGGCACATTTTTCGTCCATTTAATCGACACCACCCTTTGTTGAATTTTAATCTACTATTATGTGTGGTTTTTTAGTGTCTGTATCCTCAGTGGCTGCGTGATAAGATGACGATCCCAAAATTACGGCTTTATTTTTATGTGTTGAATGTGAAAGTAAAGTAATGTGTTTTGTATAACCGTAAATTGCCGTTTCCACTTCTCGTCGTCTGGTGGGTAAGAAGATAGGAGGAATTTCTTTACGATTCTTGCGAAAAGTTTCAATCCAGGTTAGACCTTTACTTCTTAAAATATCAATTAGCTCTATGGATGTAAACCAGTTTTCAAAGGTTATAGATCTGTTGGTCCCATAGAGAGGAGTAGTTAAGCGCATAACAGCCTGTGTCGGCTTACTGTATCTTTTCTTCTGTTCCTCTGTAAGTCCAGTATCGTCAGATTTTTTTTTCATATATATATATAAGCATTAAATAAGTAGCTAGTTCTAGCATCAGTACAACACATAATTTTTATATCATACTTTACGGGCTTACTCGGTATGTACATTTTGAAGCGACATCGACCTCTGAATCTCACTAGCATTTCATCAATACAGGCAGAAGTTCCTGTAGTATAGCATGCCTAATAGTTGTTAATAAATTCACTAAAAATTTCTTAAATCGGTGCTGCTGGATCTAATACTGTTCTCCCATTTCTGTCTTCAGGATTGTCAAATCGCAAACATGACAAAAGGAACGCACATCTCTCTTTTGACATAATGCATCACTTTATGCTTATGCATTATTTCTCTACCAGTTTCATTAGTAGCAAAAGTAGTATCTAAGTTTTCATTTTTTGATTAAAATAAACATGTAAATGCTAAAAATCTCAAAAATGCGGACCTCCTATCATGTCAAGGTCTTTCAAAGAAGGTGAATTTTGATTTTTGTACTTGGCTCTTTCTTTGTCAATTTTTACATTAGTCCATCTAAGAATTATGTTGCAAATGTTATTACTGAATAATAACTTCCAAACCTGCAAAAGCTCTGCACTATCTCCAATTTTAGCTGCAGGGCGTAATCCAGGTCACTGTAAAACTATATTCTTCTGTGCAGGCCGGCCTCTATTTAAAGTGGGAAGATTTTTGGATCGTTTGTATTTATTTCCCCCATAGAAATAATTACTTGTATTCTCTGGATGGTCTTCTTCAATGCTTTGGTTAACCTTATCTTCTCTATAAGCCTGTTCTACCTCACTTTTATTTTCTGAAACTAAAAGGAGAACTTTAGGTAATGCTATAATATGCGGTCTACCGTCACGTTTCCACTATAGCTTACGGTCTATCCAGGGATGCGATGTATACGCTGTGTTCGACAAAAAAATCTTTACAAAGTGAACAAAACGCATAAATCATAAGAATTTCTATTTTACTAATCAATACTTTCAATAAATAATTCTTCTATATTGTGCGTTTTATTCACTTTGTAAAGATTGTTTTTGTTGATATTGTATACATGTGCGGCTAATCACCATATTTTTTTCTCATAAGGGTTTGCAAACAATAATGAAAGACATATTTGTAGACGAACTGTTTATTCCTTAGTACAATAAACATTTATACTACTATTATTTAGGAATATAAAATAAACTATGCAAATTTAGTTTCTTTACTAATATGCAAATAACACCCTAATCTTTTTCCAGGGTATGTACAAATATAAACCCCTCTTTTTAAATAACATGGCCTGGTAGATATTCTTTTATTTTATTTTACATTAATTTTTCTCCAAATGTTTATTACTTGTGAATAAATAATTTTTTTTTACAAGGTTTTTTGCTTGCATCTCATTATTTTGTGCATCAGGGAGATCACACCCTCCAGGTAGACCGCATTCTACAGTAACACCGAACTTTAGTACAATACATATATAATTATTCCAAGAGATTTGACTTACCCCCTATTTCCGATTCCGTTTCGTGATCGCTGTCAATAGTAACATTTCCATCACAAATTGATTCAACTTCGCTTATGTCGTCATCTACACCATCAAGCCATATCAAAATATCGTCATCTACCCCATCAAACCTTTTCAAAAGAGTTTTTTCATAGTTTTTATCCCTATATTTGACCTTTTTTGACGTACTGAATCCCTCATCCATTTTCAGGTAAATAGTAAATAAATACGAACACTAACAACCCGTTTATTAGACATCACACTTTGAATCCAAATATCTTTGAAATAACAACCTGCAGCAAATTGCCGATCTCAATACTAATAAATAACAACCCAACAAAAGTCATAAACTGGCGACCTTTAAAATTTTTCAGACAGAGTAGGAAGAATAGCCCTTCAGGAATAGCCCTTCAGGACTAAGTTGCCACAGGCAACTCGCGAAAACTGAGCATCGAGGTCGTGTGCGACAAGCACGGGCTCGATGGCCAGGCCTATCGATCGCCCAGTCGGCAAGGAGACCAAAACTTGTTTTGCCAAATTGACGACTGTGTGACCGAGCACACAACAACCGAACAGGGGGCCGACAGTTTGCTGTCGACCCCCTGATCGGACACACATTTTTTTAGGGTCACAGAGCCCAAAGTAAAGCCATAGTAAACTCAGTAAAGTAAATAGGGAGAAAAGCTACACTAAGCTACCCCTACAGATAGGTGGCCTAACCACAAGACATGGAAAACGGAGGGTGTTTCTTTTCCCAAATCGCCCGACGTAACAGTTCAAGCCTCCTCTGCATATGTCAGACGTAGAGGAGGGGTGGTGGAAAAACCTGGGGGTCAGATAGGTACCGAGCCAAAATGACTTGCTCTTTTGGAACGAGACCGGTCTGATCTTCGGACATGGGGGTCCCACTGTCTAGCAGTGGTACACTCACGTTCCATAGGGGTTGGGATGAACTCATGTGTGTGTGTGTGAGTAGGAAGAAATCCCACTTTCGACAAGCGATGCCGTCTGAGAGACGGGCCGTTAGTACTTAAGGGTTAAATTAGTGAGTTTAAGGATTTTTTCACACAGTTTTGAGCGCCAAAAAAAATTCTGGCAGTTAGTATTTTTATTTGTCCAGCAACTAAAATTTATTTATCTAGTACAAAAATTATTCTTGTATACTAAACCTCACACAACAAATTCTAGTCGTCTGGCTCACTGATGCGCAAATCGCTCTATTACTTTTTTAGTGTTTTCTTCTCGGTGAACATGAAGGTCGCAAAGACCCGTTAGGCGGGTTTCCTCCATCGTTGCCCTTAGCCAAGTCTTCACTCTTCTTAACCTTTATCCGGGCAAGGTGGGTCCAACGGGCGCGAGACGCCAATTCTTTTATCATAAACCGATAAAAAAAATTTTATTTAATTTTACGCATCACTGAATTTGTTTAGAAGTATGTTTCCTTCAACATAGTTATAAACTATTTAAAATATTTATTATCATTTTTGAAAATATGGTATGCCTGTGTCTCGGAAACATATATTACCATGTAGGTGGAGTTATGTATATCCCCATATACAGTAAAACAGTGGAATACAGTAGCCAAAGGTTTTTCATCTCAAATTGTAAAGCAACTCGTTGAGCCTTCCAAGAGAAATGTGAATTGCGATAACTATTTCACTGATCTTGCTCTTGCACATGAACTCTAACATGATTACTTACTCTTGTGGGCACGTTGAAAAAAAAAATAGGAGATTTAAAAAATAATAAATAATGGACAGGCACCCTAAGAAGAAGATAATTATTCTGTTTACTATTACAATAGTTTTAATAAAAATAAATAGGTCTCTTTAGTTACCTGAAAGGAAATCCAAGATTATTATCAGAAAAGTATTAGCGTCATAAACGGCAAGCACCTTTGCTACTTTATCTAGCGTTTTTACATTTCTGTCCTTTTGGTTTTTTAGTGATTTCTACATAAATCTTGTTCACCTTCAAATAGAAGAATGTTTGTCGGCGTATTACCAATGTCCATGATAGGTAAAAACCGTTCAACTGCTTTGTGCAAATCTTTTAATAGTTCCACTTCTGTTTCTACTTCTTTTTCTATAAATTCTCTTTATAAACCTAGCTCACCTTCAAATAGAATAATGTTTGTCTGGTTATTACCAATGTACATAATAGGTGAAAACTGTTCAACTGATTTCTGCAAATCTTTTAATACTGCCGCTTCTTTTGCTAATTTCGAATCAGTTAGGAGTGTGAGAATAATGCCCCGTAACTCCAAGAATTCTAGTAAGGTGGTATGTAGTCTTGGCGTTAAATCTGTACAAACATTGTCTAGAAGAGGTATCTCTAACACTTTACCTTGTTTAGCACAACTTCTACTACCCTTAAAACTAGAAATATTTTCTGGCAAGCGGGATATGTGTTTGAAACTAAAAACATTTATACTGCAAATATTTAAATTTATATTTTTTTAAATCCTCGGGGGAGAGGGGCATCGCTATTATGGCCCCTTTTCTGAATCTGCCCTTGCTACAATGGTTGTAAATAAATGAATTATCTTGGATAAAATAAGTAAGTTTTAACCATCTTGTATTCGTTCATAAACCATGGGGTAAACTCTTGAATTGAAGCAACTCTAGTTTAGTATAGGATAAAGTTGCCTATTGGTCATTTATGACCAGACTGTAATCGAAAATATACAGCAAAAATATTTTGTATATATTAAAAAGGAATCAATATAGTTGCGGGGTATATTATATTCTGTGTTTATATAATCTTCGTTTTTATATTTTATTAACCTTTTGCGTTACCTTTCCAATGTAAGTTAACTAATAATGTAACCGAATTTTTATCCGAATTCGGATAGTGTCTGAAAACATGTTCTTTTATTACGTCCTGTATGCATAAATTTATGTCAATCGTAAACGGGAATGATGATGACATCCTTCTATTTAGGTTACTGAACACATTTCTGGTTTTTTTACTTTTCCGTAAACGTTCACATTGATTTACTTTATACATTCCAACGATATGTGAAAACACATAAAAACAGCTTGTAAAACCGTAGGGATTTGGTTTAGTAAAATTATGGAGATTTCGGGGTTTATTGAAAAATGTCAAGTGAACCTTTGGGGATGAAAAATACTCGTAAAAAAAATCAGCTAAAATGTATCTGTAAAATAAAAAAATATATATTTGACGAGTATAAATATTCATAGGAAAATTGAAAATAAAAATATTACCTAAAAGAGGTGATCAAAGTTTTTTGGTATCGAAGAATAAATACAAACTATCTTTACCACACTACATTTACTATCTTTTACTATCTACACAGAATCTATGGTAACACAACATTTGTTTTTTCATATATATATATATATATATATATATATATATATATATATATATATATATATATTTTTATCGAAATTTAGATTATTGCACTTTTGAATATAACTTTTCTGGCTCTACACATAGGTAAACCATACTATGTCCAGAGACAATTTTACGGCAAGTTACCGACTTTTTAATAAACACCAAGTCCACTTCCAGTCAGAGGTAAACAACACCATGTAGACTTGGTGTTGTTTACCTCTACTAAAGAGTCACCAAAATACAAAGTAATAGGTATCTGGTGATTTGCAAAAATGTTTGCCTTCACCACTAACAAACAATTGTATTAGTTTCTACAAAAGGGAAGCTTTGAACAATAAATTTTACATTACATAATGCCAGTGATTCTTCTGTACAATGTATAATGTGGGACGAATCGAAAGTGGCCCGAGATGCAAATGAAATTGCCTCGTCAATTTTGAAATGGGCTGACAATACAATTCCAGGTAGTCAAGTAGAGGACATCACTCTTTGGACCGATAACTGCTATGGCCAAAATAAAAATATAAGTATTATAATGTGCTATTTTTGGATACTGCGTAAGTACCCTCAAATAAAGATGATCACTCAAAAGTTTTTACTGAAAGGGCACACACATATGGAAGCAGACACTGTTCATGCTTTAATCGTAATAAAAAGAAAGAAACTCTCCATTTTGGCAATTTTAACACCATGGGACTGGCAACAACTAGTTAGGCAAATATCAGGTAAATTCACAGTGCACAATATGGAACTTGCAGATTTCAAAAACTTCAAAACGCTGTTCGATAAGAAATTGTCACCTAATCCTCCTTTTGTAAGTAGAAAAAAGAATATTAATAAAGACTTGTTCTACTGTCAACATGTGTTTTCCTACAAGTCCAACAAGAACACATTGGAAAGCTCTTTTATAAGACCGATTTCAATAATCAAAATATGTATGAAGTGGACTTCATGAGGTATCGAAGACAGCAAGTAACGTTTCCAGCCCAATTAAATCAAGTCTCAGTAATCCCATTATCAATCACAAAACAAAAGTACAATGACTTAATTGAACTACTGCCTTTTGTTCCGTCAGTTTTTCATGCGTTTTATCAAAAGTTAACATATAGCGATGTAGCCACAAACGATTACCCACAAGAAGATGAAGATGATATGGAGCATCTTTAACAATTTTGAATCTTGTCGTCTATAATTTTACTTAATTATTATAACATTAGAATATTAACCTCTAATAAAATAATAGTATAGGCTGTTTAATGTGTTTGTATTGTTTATTTCGTAAAGACCTTAACATGCAATGCCACATTATTTAAAAAAGTTGTTAGAGGTAAACAACACTATGTCCAACTACACATTTTTAAAAAAATTTTAAATAATGAACGGTAAACCTCAGGTATATAACACTTCATGGAATGAAAAACGATTATACACACCACAATAATAATATATTAATCTTGGTTAAATATAAGAAACATTTGAGTATTTACTGATTACAAATTTAAAAAATTTTAAAACTGCTCTCCTGAAAAAGTAAGAAAATGGACATAGTGTCCTTTACCTCCGAGGTACCGATATGTATATATATATATATATATATATATATATATATATATATATATATATATATATATATATATATGTATATATATATATTACTAGGAATAATGGTTTTTCGAATTTAGTATAAAGTAGGCAGATAGGAGAATATATATTTGTAAGTAAAAATATAAAAACAGTAAAGGATTTCTCATAAACGATTATTGTTAATAGCCCAAAGATAGCAATTTTAGAATATAAGGTTTAAATCTTTTGTTTACAAAGAAATTGGATAAATAATTAGAAAGTTTTGTGGTCAGGGATAAGTATACAATAATCGAAGTAGTATTAGCTGTATTGTCTCTAGAAACTTGGAAAAAAAGAAAATATCTTATTTATGTAAAATTTGGAAATACCAAGGCTATGTGATATCATAATAGCATTGAGATTGTGTTTGACAAGTCACAGAATTTGGTAATGTAGTCGAAAGGGATGGCGTGTATGTAGGATGTGTGTGTTTGATTGGTGAAAAGGAGAAGGAAGAATTGAAGTGAAGGAAGTTACTTTGCCCGAGATAAAGTCCTTTAAAGTAAAGGAAGGTTGTGCCCGAGAAAAAAAAGATTACTGTAATTTGAACTTCGAAAGAAGCAAGTTGTTTTTGTTCCATATCCTGCAGTGAAAGTTAGCAGAGTTCTAGTCAAATAATAATTGTGAAAGGTGTTTTATGCCTGTGGAGCGAAAACCAAGGATTGGTAGCAGTGGACAGCGAAAGTACATCCTGTAATAAACAAACAAGTGTTTAATATATTTGGTACTAGCCGACTAAGGGAAAATTCTTTCAACTAGAAAGAAATTGGGTTCCTGTGAGATAGAAGTTTGGTCCAGAAGCTTTTGGAGAGACTATTGAGGCGATAGTATGTGCTAGAGATGTTAACATATAGAGAAGATAGCAAGCGTATGTAGAACAACCGAAAGTACGAGCAAAAGGTGGGCAGATCACAGTCGTAAGGAGAAAAGGAGCCAGTAGAGAATTCTTGCAAATAGAAGGTTAGTTTGTCATATAATGAACAAAGACTTTCAACCACGATCATAACTAGATCATAATTAATTTGGTTTTATTAATATTTTATTCAGCGATTTCATTTCACAACAAATATAATCTTTTAATTTAGATATAAAAAAATTAAAGAAATAATATTTCGTGAAATAAAATTATTTGAATTGATTTAATTAAAAAAAAAAACACAGAGAAGAGATCTTTTACTTGAATACAAGTCCAAACAAGTGTTGATAATTTGTATAGGAATTTTAATGAATTTGTTGTTTTAGTTATTCGGATTGGCGCGTGTATATATATATATATATATATATATACATATATATATATATATATATATATATATATATATATATATATATATATATATATATATATATATTGTTATGATGTGTTTTTTGTTTGAATGATGAGCAATGAGTATTTTAAATAATATAGGGTTTTTATCGCGGTTCTCAAAGAATTAGTTTGTAAGTACTTTTTTAAATTATCTTTATTATAACTATTATGAAACACACATATATATCTAACCTAGCCAATGTAAATTTAAAATAAACTATCTTTAAATTGATATTCTTATAAAACTAATTAAATTCTATAGACAATGTTAAATTTAAACAAACTATCTTCAAAATTGAAATTGTTATGACACTAACTAAATTATATTAACAAAATTTTGTACCTTTCTTTCACTGAATGCCTAAATGAACTGTTTTCCACTATATATATTCTAATCACCACTGAATGTCTTCGTACTTCGGTTATCCTTGTTTTTGTGAAATTACTTTTTCCAATTATCAGCTTCTACCAATTTAAGATATATTTTTCTTCACCAGCATTTATACACCACCAAGCAAACCAGCAAAACAGCATTTATATTTATTCTTCTTTTCAATATACCAATATCCAATTATTATAAGTTGATTTATACTAATCTCCAATCATAATATAATTTTAATTTCTTCCAATATACCTTTTTAATCTTCAATAATTATTTGTGTATAATTATAAATGTGCATTAAAATACATGCATAATTTTTAATCTTCATTTAACTCACTATATTAAACAATTGGACTATTTGTAACTGATTCACTGACTCCAACTAACTTTCATATTTCTTACCAAACTTTTCTGACTGACTTCTTGAAAATTCTGAACAATTTACTTCACTAACTAAATGTGTCTACTAACTTTCATAATAAACTGGACTCACAGTAACTGTAACTCATAACTGATCCTTCTAATCCAAATCACCGGGTATTTATATCTTTTTTTCTGTTCTAGAAACATCTGGTAATAAATCATGTTCCATTTGTTCTATTAAATACATGTCTGAATTTTCTGGAACAAACCATTTCGCAAACATGGCCATCTCCGGTGATCCAGAGAATTCCATTCTTTTCTATTAATACTTTTGTTGACATTTAGGCTTTTCAGATCAGAATAAACATTTAAATCATTAAATATATATAAATTAAACATTTTAAACTAACATTATTATTATAACCCCACTTTATATTCGTATTATGATTAATTTCTGTCTGTCAATTTACTGTATAGTTGGTTGCCTATGCACATGGCTCACTTAAATATATTTACAAAATTAAAATACAACTTTTTACACTTATTATATGCTAATTTATTAAAAATGCCCTCACATAAATATATTTTTATTAAATTCTCTAGTATATAACTTCTTAAAATAACCAAATACTTGTTATATCTAAAATTATCTAGTATATAACTTATAAATTAATTTTTTAAACAATATCTTTCTTTCTCCTATATCATATCAATATATATATATATATATATATATATATATATATATATATATATATATATATATATATATATATATATATATGTATACATATAAATCTATTTATAAATCAAAATAGCATATATTTTTTTTATTGAATCAACAACTATAACTCAGACAAAATTCAAACTCTTCAGGTAAGTGGTTCGTGGGCGTCAAGTGGGACACTATTGGTATCGACTTCAATCATTTTATTTCATTGTATTTGTTCGCTGTCTGCTATTATTATATATCTAAAATGTTTTGAAATAAATATAAAATGTTTATCGTAGGTTTAGCCCGAATTGTTGAAAAATAAAATTTAAACACATAGTCAAAATTAAAACAGTATTTAAAAAAAAAATCTTGAACAAATAGAAAATACTAAAGACACGTTGCTTTCACACATACTGATTTTCGTCGCATGCTAAAAAAATTTACGATTTTTTATCGCAGCTGATTCACTTTTATCCACATCTTATATCATTATTTGAGCTTAGTATAATCTTGATTTAATGAAGATTACAGGTCATACTGAATCAAGTAAAAATTGTGGTAGAAAAGGCAGAAAGATGATCACCCACAATGAGAAAAGAAGCAGGTTTATTTTACATTTTTTTTAACTATTTGCTTATGTAAATGACTTCGTTTAATAAATTACATGACAGTCTGAAGAATATTCGTTAACAACATATAAAAATAAAAAATTTCATTCAAGTCATTGAAATGTTGGCTGTAACTTTGGGGAAATTTAATGAAATATGTCTATCAATTGAATGTAGACTTGAAAGTAAAAATGCACAAGAATTCAGAAAATACATTTACTTTTATTAACACTATAAGAACAGTAGAAATATATTCGGCCGAAATATAATCTATATATCATCGACAACTGAGCAGTAGCCCTGAGAAAGTGGAGTGAAGAGTCTCTCGGATCCGTCAATGAGAAGATAATTCTAGGGGATTCATCATCGAGATCACTATAAGACTGAAGTACTAATTGTGTAGATCATTAGTCGATGTAGGTTGGGTAAGTAAAAGTTGGAAACAGAATGGTAAAGAATGTTGTGTCAATTAATAAATAAGCTTGATTGAATTGGGAATGTTGACGAAAACATCAAAGCAGGACCTTAAAACCCATTTATCTTCTTTTTAGTTGCCGTTTTAATTTTTAAATATATTTTTCTCGTGGCTTATATTTCTTAAATCCTTCTAATGTCATCGTCAGTGTTCTCTTTAAATCACTAGCCAGTTTTTAAAAGCTTTTTTGTAACAGGTATATTTTCTTTTTATGCAAAGCTATTTCTAATTTTGCGTTATACTTTTTAGGCTCTATGCCATCAGTTATTAGCTTTTGAAATCCAGTTTTTTTTGTTGTCCAGTTTTTCTCATTTCATTTTCACTTTGTGCTATGTATCCAAAAATGTCTCTTAGTTAGCAATATTTCCATATTATTAGTGTATTATTAGTTATTTAATTTTATCAAGTATGTAATGGAATAACAACAGCTTTCAGAATACGTACACAGTGGTTGTACACACATTTACATGACTGCCCAAAAACTTACATCGGTCAAACTGGTACGACCTTTAACAAACGTATAGCAGAATACAAATGGGCGTTCAATAATAGAAAAACAGATAAGCACTTTACCTTTTATATCGTAGTCACTCTTTTAATGAACAGTTTCAAATTAATAGCCTTAAAGCTATACTAATGTTTTTACTGTTAAATTCTTAGATAGGTATTTTTATGTTCTCTCTTAACTATTATATTTTAGGAAATTATATAAAAAAGTTATTAGTAGACCATTTTACTTCTACTATTTTACTTTTCTCTGAGATTCAAGGTAAAAAAGAAATGGCACCATAAAGCGACCAAATAAAACTAAACAACCACTTTTGTGAAAACCTTCTTCGTCCCACCAGAAACAAATATCTGTTGGAATTTAACATAAACCGTTTGCTTTACGTCAATTAAAAAGGTTAAAGTGAAAAGCAAATCATTAAAAAGGCTCAAATATCTGAGGCAAAGGCATCGACCCTCTGTTTTCTCTGTTTTTAATGGTAAGGGAATTTTCGAATCGTGACTTACTCTCTTGTTCCGGTCATGTCCCGGCAGATACTGAAATTCCATGAAATATACGTTGCACGAAAGGAATAGCAAGTTTTTACCATGGGCGAGGTTAGAGTATTTCACTAGGAAATTTACTTCAATAATATTAGCAAACATAAGAAGTCTAGTATTTCCTGAAGTTTTATCCAGTTCTTATTTAAAGTAAACCAAAAAATAACTAACAAAAAGGAAAATTCCATTGGTTAGCTGTATACCATAGCTTGAGAAACTTACAGTAAAGTAAATCACTTTTGGTGTAAAATGGTATATACATAAAAATTAATTTTATAAGAAAATAAGGTTATCCAAACAGATTAAAATTTCAGAAAATTTTCAGTCTTATCAATCCATCGTCTGTGAAAACATTGTATTAACCTTTGGATTACATACTAAATGTTTTAAATATTAAAATTGATGTAACACGTGGTCAATGTTAAAATATTATACTTAAAGCGAACAAAATGATCCCTACCCGAAACAAGGACATCAATGTCCGAGGGATAACAGCCAACTAGTTGTCTGATAATATCTTTCTTATCTAGAGTTAGCTAAAGTCAGAATTTTTAAACAAAGTTAAAGTCATAAAATTGTAGAGCTCTAGAAGCTAATTTAAGTCAGTCATGAATATTATTATCATCATCATCCAGCCTTCTGTGTCCAAAGTTGAACATGTACCTCTTGTAATTTCTTTCAGTTTTTCCGGTCTTGAGATTTCTGCAGCCAAGTCCCAGCGACTCTTTTGATATCGCCTGTCCATCGTGTAGGTCAGGGGTTCCCAAGTTTTTTTGTCTTGTGGCACACTAACTTAAAAACTCGTTCAGCCACGGCACACTCAGATAAATAATCTCTATAATAAGTATAATCATAATGTATTGTTATGTGATTTTTCTGCTATGTTACATTCTTAAAAAACATAATTTAAAACATAATTCATTGAGTTAATGCTGTGTTCATTATGGAAACTAATTAGAAAAATTAAGAAAACTATATTATTGAAGATACTAATTGAAGACGGGAATCCAAAATGATGCAACATCTACATTAACTTTGATTTTCTTCCGTTTTGACTTAGCCTCTCCTTCTTAAACTAGTCTACTCTACATAAGTTTAAGTTCACGGTTTTTTTTAAATCTATCAGTTTACCCTCTTCATCAGTAGTGAACAAGGTCGTGATATAACTCGACTCTGTGTATGGATTTTGCACCAATCTGAATCTTTGCACCAAATTTTGATGACGTATCGAGGGAGGGAAAATACTTTTTATATTGTCATAAAGCTTACTAAGACGAATACTTTTCCACTTATGCTGATCTCTAGATGTGAGTGTCTTCAAACGATATCTCCACAAGCGGTAATATGTTAAACCAACACTTATCTGCATACGATATTACTGCTACCTCATTCTGTTGGTCGAGTGTTGAACTACTGAAACAGCAGACAAGCGCAGAACAGAAGTTTTATTCAATGAAAAATAGTCGATAAAAGGTATTATCACTGCGAATTAAAAAAGTAAGTACTAGAAAAAAAGACGGTAGAATTTCATTACACACCAGTGTGCCGCAGCACATTGGTTGGTGTATGTGGTTGCATCTTCTTCGCAGAGAAACAATCTTTCAAAATAAGGATTTCAAGGAAGCTTCTTTTGTCTTTCACTGATCATCATCGATGAACAATAACCGGATGTTTTATGTTCTGATCTCTTATAGGCTAACAGGAGTAGCTAAAGTGTTCCAATTTTTTTGATTATCAGCGACACAATTCGAAATATATTGACAAACAATTCTACTATCCCTTTCGACCATTCAGTCTAATTTTTACCATAATTCTGATTTAAAATTTCGTTCTTGATCAGAAAATGACTCTAAAGCAACTCCATCTCTTGATACGACGTAAACGGGTGCAGTGTCAGGTCATTTTGAAAAATAATCCATTGCGACCAGTAAGTACTTGTTTCCTTACCCTGTCATCGGAAGGGGACGACGAATATCCATTGCAAGTTGTTCAAAGGGTTTTTTGAAAAAATGTTGTGTCATTTTATTACGACTTTTTGTTCTAGGGTTTTTTCTACTGTTACATGCATCGCATCTTTTACACCAATCTTCTACATCTCGGCGACAATTATTGGTCCAGTAAAATCTGTCTCGAACTCTAGCCAGAGTTGTTTTAACACCAAAGTATCCAGAAAATCTGCTATGACGTTCTTGTAACATACTTTTATAATGTGATTTTGGCAGTACCACTTGTTAAACTGTACATACTTCATCATCAAGAGTATCCTAATTTCGATATAATAGATCACCGAAAGATACAGTGATTTTCACTTAGCTCAGCACGTCTTTATAGTTCTTCTGTATTTAATTATTCCCTGCCAAATAAATATAAATAATCTATTTTTAAGCAATTTTGACTAATGACTTTTATGACTAATGACTTTTAAGTCACTACCTTTTTTTTTTCACTTGTTTTATCGTTTTCCGGGAAAGTCTGACCATTATTGTCTTTGTCATTTCAAAAAGGAACGCCTAAAAAAATATCGGCATTATTGTAGAGACGCCCTTTTAGAAATTTGTCCTTCTGGCTTTTTAAAATTCATTAGCCACTGCAAAACGTTATGGTCCGTTATAATTAAAAAAATTTTATTATAATCAAAAATATGACAATATTCTAGGGCTTTTTTAAAGCTAGTAGATCTTTTATGGGAGCCTAATATTTCTTTTTAGCCTTTCCTATTATTTTACTAAAATATGTAATAACGTTTTCTTTAACTTTTTGTTCTTATAATAATATGGCGCTAACACCATGCTGAAATTACTCACAATTCAACAGAACTTTACCATCTTCTCGTGGATAGTCTAGGATAGTTGCTGTTGTAAGTCGTTTATTTTTTAAATCTACAAAGGTATTTTGGCAAACCGGTGTCAAACCAGTCAAATTTAATGTTGTTTTGTTTTGTATGTACATAATAATTAGTACGCCTTTCTTTGAAATAGTGAACATTTTTTAAAAGTTTACCTTTATCATTGCCAATCTGCCAAATACCTCGCTTGGTATGGGTAAGCATCTAAAGTTTTTTAGATGGTCATGATAGGTTTTAAACATAATCAGTATATCATAAAGATATACTACTTATGTTTTCTAGATAAGTCCTCTTCAAATCATTTCCATCAGACTTTCAAAAGCAGCTAAAGCATTACAAAAGGTAGAACCTGAAACCTGTAGATACCACTGTTGTTTTGTCGTTATTTTATCGTATCATCAGGATGTACTTCTACTTGCCACTAGCGGCATTATAAACATGATCGTTGATCGTTGCAATACCATCTTGTTCCACTAGTGCAACAAAGAATACTGACGCAAAGTAGTCCCTACTCCTCTTTCTTATTTGTCAGGCTTATCAACCACGTGACCTAAATAACCAATGAGAAGGTCACGTGGTCGATAAACCACACCCATTAGACATATATGAAGGGACTGCTTTGTGTCAGTTTTATCTATCACACTGGGGGAACGCAAATATATTGCAGCAATCAGTCTATATTCTATTATATGTCTATGCTTTCTCTACATGCTACCATGCTTCTCTTTCTCTTGTTTTATTTTAAAAAATCCATGTGGGCGGTTCGAACGTATGCATTTCTTTATTAAATTCAGTAGATCTTGTATTTATAATTAACAATAAATTCCTTAATATCTCTTTTATTCGACTATTTTCACCAATGTTATAACTCTTTAAAATGAATTTACACAACGAATACCAACTTGTTTATAATACTTTAATACAATAAAAAATATATACTTCAAAATATTACTGTTTTTTTAAACTGTCATTTTTTTGTGTTTACATATTTCTTGCATTCCAGAGATTACTAGACATTTCGGGATTTTTTGATGACATCTTAGTCATTCCAGATCTCTTTCATACTTCTTCTCTTTCGCCAAGAGAGTTTTTTATGTGAGATATCTCTTACAGAACGGTCAAAACAAAAAAATTTAAAGAACTTTTAACGTTTTTGTGTTACAATATCAAAAACGTGTGTATAACTTGTGTTGTTAAAGAAAATCGTTATTTGTATAAATATTGATCAACCTTATTCCAAATCGAGTTTAAAGTATTTCTATGAAAATTTACAAATTCATTAGCACTACTATTTTATTATAAATATAAATAATATAAATATGACGTAGAATTTTATTAAATATTTATGAATTTTATATTTTCCTATAATAACTGTAAAGTAAAACAAGTTCACTTTACAAACCACTGCTACTACATCAATATTCTCATCACCCAGACTTCAGCGTCCAAAGCTGAACAAAAGCCTTCCCTAATTTTCCTGTTCTGTCAGTTTTAAGATTTCTGCAACCAATTCCACTCGATTCTTTTTAGGTCGTCTGTCCATCATATATGTGGTCTACCTCTGCTTCTTCTGTGTGCTCATTGTCTCCATAATTTTTGGGTCCAACACCCGTCGTTCATTATAGCCATATGGCCGGCAAAACACCATTTTAGCCATGCTATGCGATCTATGGCATTTGTTACGCCTATCCATTTTCTTATTTCTTCATTTTTAACCCCTTTTTGACAGTCAGTCTAAGTCGCGAGCATTTCATTCTTTTTTGGGCTACCCTGAGTTTAGTTACTGTAGCCTTGGTTAAGGAAAATGTTTCGGTGCCATAAGTTATAATAACCTGACAAAAAAAAACAAAAGCAATGACAAACGCAGACTACGCCAGACGTATAACTATAAAGTCTAGGAATATTTCTACCTAGGAAAATATTCAAACTTGACAGAAAGGACCAAAGTGCGGAAATCACTAGAAGAGCAAGACTGACATAGAAAGGATTTGGAAAACTTAGTTTTCCATTTTAGAATACTTAAGAACAGCAAAATAGCTCAATACTTGAGAAGTACACAGTACATCCTTTTTATTATGACATATGGATGTCAACCTTAGACCCTATCCAAGAAAAATATTAATAAACTAGCCACAACAGACAAAAAAATGGAAAGAGCAATTTAAGGTATACGTTTGTCAGATAAAAAGAAGAACGACTAAGTAGGATCAAAAAGAAAAATAGAAAATATGACATGAAAAATTGACAAGCTCAAATGGAGCTTCGCAGACCACATTTCTAGGCAAAAAGACCAACGTTGGAACGCCACAATATAACATTGGACATCTTACAAAAGTAGACGACTATAAAGAAGACCACATATGAGACGGGTAGATGGCATAAAAAAAATTACCAGAACAAAATAAAAGTATGTTGCTCTAAGTAGAGATCGATGGAAGAAGTTATAAGAGGGCTTTATCCAAAAATGGACGGTAGAAGTCTAAAGCCACATCCGCAATAATCCTTTAAGCATGGGATATGTTCCTTAATTTTAGTGGTAATTATTTGTACATATACTTGCCAATGAGTTTTTTCTTGATCAAAAATGGGTTTCATTTGAATAACTCTTTTATTATAAATCTTAAATCCAGCGAAAAATTCACCAGCATAATTGCGAACATTAGGGAGAATGGACAAGGCACATAAACAAGCAGTTGAGTAGATATTTTTATAGGCACGTGTAACGAAATTAAAATTTCTGATCCGCGGTATAAGAAAATAAAGTTGTTTATGAGATAAACTGTTTAGAAATATTTTTTTTGTTGCTTTTTTTATTTAAAAGTAAACATATTTCTTAAATCCGTGTCAAAAGTAAAAGCATTCCTTATACACGTTTTAAAAATTTCACGGTATCTCTAAGTAAGTAGTTTTTTAGTGATGACATCATCGATAATAGAATATTGACTGGGAAGAAAAAATATATTAGGATATTTCCTTTATTTGGTTTATTTTTACTACGTCTGTATATCGGCTAAGATGCAATTAGGGCGTCGTAAAGTGCACGTATATACTGACTCTGTTACTACCAATCTAGTGCCGATACAAAGCCTCCATAAACACGTATTGTTAGATCTAAACCTAATTATAGGTTATTCAATAAGACAAATTCAGTGGTGTCCCAAATAAAGACTAAATTTAAGGTATAGTTCATTGACATAAACTTAGCTGTAAAAAAATTATTATTGTCTTAAATTATATACCATTAAAAGATGTAAGTGATTTTATAAATGTAGAGGTTTTTATTTATTTATGATTTTTATTGTTTCTTATTTATTATTATTAATTTATTTTAGCATGTACATTATAGATAAATGGGCCGTCTGGCTTCGTAACCTTTTCCACTATGCAATCTATGGTGACCATAGAATTGCGCGAAGGCGGCGTTAAAATTCACGGAAAGTACTGAAATTGACACTATCCTAACCAAACTAAAACGTATAGACGAAGTATTGAAATTACGATCGTCGAAATTGTTGCAGTGATCAACTGAGACCCATGTGATAAATAATAAATTGCATCTGTGCACTGCAACAAAGATTCTATTATTATTTATTACAAAATTATTATTTATAAGTTTATATTTCTAATTTGTCATTTTGAGTTGGGACCGACTGTATAGCTAATATTATTTTTAAGATTTCTAAACAATTATCATCAGATAAAAGAGCACTAAAGAAAACCTTCAAGAAATAGAAAACGAAGCTAAACAGAGAGACTGGAAATAAAATAAAAGACTTATGGAAATAGAAATATAGAAAGAACAATCAAAGAGAGAGAAGAATGGAGAAAAGTAGTGGACACAGCGAAGTCATACCAGAAACTATAAAACCAAACCCAAAATGAAATGATCACCTACACAAAAAGGATCTTTAAGTGAAAACAGCTTCAGCTTCTTTGGAAGCGTGTAGCTTGTATATATAAATAATTGAAACTAAAAATTAATTATACGTATATACTTCTGATCAACCGATTGGATAATACATATTAATGTAATATGAGTATTAAAGACTTCTAAATGTCTCAATAAAAAACAGTTTTTACAAAAACAAAGAGAATGACACTGTTTTTGTCACTATAACAGTTAATGTTTTTGGTCACCTTTATTGTCGTGGATGTCTAACTATGAACTGTCAGAATCGTCTTCGCCAACATGTATGATCAGTTCAGCCACGTCATCTCTAAATGTTCTTTTCCAAGGTTCTCCTGTTCTACTTCAATAACGTGATCGCAAGTTTTTTTTCACATATCTGCTCCGAGATTGCTAAAATTTTCTTCGGGTATCTGCCTAACGTCTGACATTTTAAACGACCTATTTTTTGATGCTACATGATTTTTGACTACTCCCCAAATTTTCTCAATCTAATTTAGTTTAGGGTGGTATGGAGGAAGACGTAATACAATGTGTCCTTGTTTCACCACTATTTGGTCTACGACATATTGTTTATATGCTGGCTTATTCAATTTAATTTTTGCACAAAATTCGGGTTTTGTATCGGCCACTTAAAAAAATGCATTTTTCTGTGAGTTATTGTTGCATGTTCTTTTTTTTTCATAAAGATGTAGGAGCTGCTTCACAGGCTTCGTTGTGATAGAATGCGTTGTCCAATACAAGCACGGAGTAAGTTTGGAACTTGTTTTTCTTGAAGCCATTTTGTAAAGTTGTCGTGGTTCATAGTGTTGTAATAATCTCCAGTATGCTGACCAGATTTGAAGATAAGGAGGCAATTTGGAACAAAACTTTTTTCCTCTCCTGCATGTAAAATAATTAACCTTTGGCAACAGAAGTCTTTAAATAGTTATTTGAACCATCATCTCATGATTTAGATGTTGTATGACTGCTGTGGAGATACGTTTCATCAGTATAAATACAATAACCTTCTGCTCTATATTTTTTATTTTTGTTAGATAGTCTGTTCTTTTGGCTCGAATATTCGTTTTTTTCATCAGTATCTTTCTGTTGTCCTTGGTTTTTTTGTTATTTAAAACCTAATTTCTTCATCACTTCTGTACGATGATAATTTTCCTTAAAAATTAATATCATCCTTAACCGCGTTGTAAATAGCTGACATTGTAGTTCTGCTGCTATGAATTATTGCAAAATTATGGACTCTGTTTCTTCTAATTTCTTTCTCCTAAATTGACGTTTGTTTTTGGTTTTGTCTGATTGATTATTTTTTGGGAGATTTAAAGATGTTTTTCCAGCTGCCTGAAGGAGAAAATCGGAAACTCTCTTTCCTCCTTTAATAATTCTTTGGCCGCTCCTTTTAGAAACTCCACTTACTTCAACAGCCATATTCAAAACAGAAGATTTCGTATTGTTTTTTTCTTGCTTCTTTTTCAAAAATTGATACACGTTGTAGATAATCTGTCGGCCTTGAATGTTAACAACATGGCTGTTATTCATTGTGAAACCTCTATTTTAATTTTTTGTAAAGTACCTATCTATCCTATTACACATTTATCTAATCTTAAATAATTCCATTCCCTAAACCTCAGAAACCGAAAACAAATCCCAGTGCTATAGACCAATATCCCTAACCTCGTTAACCTGTAAGCTATTCAAAAATATAAACCATCGCCTAAGATGGTTTCTAGAAGATAAAAAATGGCTTATCCTGGAGCAAAACGGCTTTTGTCAAAACAGATCAACGACGGATAACCTAGTTGATCTTGAATCCGAATTTTACGAAGCACTTACTAACAAACAACACTGTTTAACTATTTTCTGCGATATAACAGAAGCCTTGCACATAGAGATATGGTACAATAAAAAAGCTTCACTTTTGGGGTATTAATGGACAATTCCTAAAATTTATTCAAAATTTTCTTCAACTCAGAACATTGAAAGTACGAAAAAATAGAATACTATCATCATCTCAAATCCATGAAAACGGAGGCCCGCAAGGATCGCTGTTAAGTGTAACTATTTCTTACTGCTATTAACGATATCTTGGAACAATGTCAATAACCAGTTAAAAGAAGACTGTACGCAGACGACCTGGTTCTCCGACTAAGAGGAACAAATTTATAATCCACCCAAAGAATCCTTCAAAGCACATTAAATAATCTCAAGAAATGGTCTGACAAAACAAGACTCTAACGAAAAAACTAAATGCTTGCTCTTTCTTCTCAAAGCGAAAAAAGGATAATTTAATTTTAACATTGAGAGGTAAGAATCTAATCTTTGTAAACGAAATAAAATTCGTCGGTCTTATATTTGACAAAACCTAGGCTTGGAAAAGTCACATTAAAAATCTAAAAGATACTTGCGAACAAAGCATAATATTTTAAAGACACTGTCGAACATAACCTGGTGCAGCAATATGGCAGTTCTTCTATGCATCTTTTCATCCTTAGTTCGATCAAAAATTGACTATGGCTCAGTGGTATATAACAGCCAAGAAATATGTCCCTAAAACTAGATGGTACTCAAAATACTTGACTGCGAGTCGCTTTGGGTGCCTTTCGAACAAGCCTCATACTAATTATATGCAGTGAGTCAGGGCAAATTTGGAAGAGATTTTTTAAGTTTGTTCTTTACTTGTAAAGTTCTATCCTCTCCAGATAACATAGTGTGCCATAACGTTCATAACAATCGTTTTAGTCACTACTTCTCATCTCACTCTCAATGCAATCCGCCTTTTTATGAACGAATTAACCGAGTATAATATAGAATAAACCACTTCAAAGATATTATGGATAGATTTAGCGACTACCAATAGATCTACACAGATGCATCAAAAACAACGGTCGGAGGGGGCAGTCATTTTCTCTAATATTCATAATGCTAAATTTAGGTTGCATAACAACTGGACTATTTCCAATGCAGAACTATTCGCAATCCTTAAAGCTCTAAAATCATTAAAAAAACGGACCAGAGAAATTACTGACTCAATTAATGTGACCCTTTGTGACATCCAAAACATATACTTCAGCAACCCTATTTATAAGGACATTTACAAAGAACTTCAAAATGCTGCAAAGGAAAACAAACACGTGGTAATAATCTGGGTTCCATATAATATTGGAGAAGACGGTAACGAGTTTGTGCACCGTCTAGCTCACGAAGCAGCTACAGGTGATTGTCAAGTTCAACTAAATAAAATAGTGCCAAGTGATCTTGAATTGTGCTTAAAAAACATAGCTAGTTGTGTGTGGCAAAACATAATAGTCGCAGTGTTCTGAAAAACTAAGTGAAATTAAAGACAATGCTTTACAAAAACAAGACTTTTTGTTACCTAGAAAAAAAAAACAAGTCATCTTTACTCGACTCCGACTTGGTTACATCCGCCATACACATATTTACCAAATCACAACAGACACCCTCTCATATTACAATCAGTGTCAAACCAACAGTACAGTAAAACGTATTTTAACCTAATGTCAAATTTTCCAGGAAACGAGAAGTTCAACTTTCACAGCGACATAGGCGAGCTTCTTAGAGACAATAATCATCTAAACAACATTATAAAGTTTTTTACGGCTATAGGCATAAAAGATATTTAAATTAAAATCTAGTTTGTATCACAAATTACATAGATTAACCTTTTTTCATGTTAGTATTTAATTAATATTATTTCCTCGGAAAAACAAAGAAACTTTTCTTTGTTTTAATATGCATTTTCCATTGTTGTCGTCTATTATAACCTTAGTGGTTTGGACGACATTAAATAAATAAATAAAAAAAAATCTTAAATGATAAATAGTAATTGTAATAATTACTATTCAAATGGGAATAAGCCACAATTAAAGGTTAAAGTACGTTTATTGACGTTTTAATTTCCACTTCGGAAATCGCTTTATTTACACGATTTCCGAAGTGGAAATTGAAACGTCAATAAACGTACTTTAACCTTTAATTTTGACTTATTCCCATTTAAATGGTAATTACTCTAACATTTCACAAGAAAATAGCTTCAGAACAATATTAATAATTGTAAGACTTACATTTTGAATTACTGAACTAAAAAAATGTATCTTGAGAAAGATAATTTTTAATAAATTTGAGTAGGAGAAAATTTATACAAATAGTTTAAAGTTAAGAATGAAAAAGAGCAGAGAAATAACAAAAACAAAAAATATTTGAAAGTTACAATATTTTGGCCATGTAATGTGACATTCAGAAAGGTATAACCCTCTTCACCTTATAATACAGGGCAAGATCTCCGAAAGAAAAGGCCCAGACCAAAGAAGAACATTTTGGCTTCGAAATCTTCGAGAGTGGTATCAAGAGACATTCGTTAATCTGTTTCGAGTACCGTAAACAAAGATAAGAAAGGATACTAAAAGAAAATGATATAAAAATAGTACCAAAACGTATAAAATTTTAACAAATATTCACACTGTTTGTAGGTCCCGTGTCATGACCATTAGTGGTCGACATAGTAAAATTTAAATATTAAAAAATTACATATGGTTCTGCTAATAAAAAGTTAGTAATTATTCTCTAACAAAATCTAATCCATACTTTTTACCTCTTTACTAAAATCTCCCAATTGTATTTTTGAACACCTACACCTCTGGCTATTGCTTCTCGCAAAATAAAAAGGAAATTCTGGAACGGTGTCGGCAAATAAGAGACAAGCGAACAGCTGAATGGCTTTGATGTTCCTTGGAACACGTAGAAATGTGATTATACTTACTCGAACACAAGTTTGTTGTAGCCTTGTTATTCGGAAAAAAATCCTTCGGTTTTTAAGAATCTACTCGTGTGTGGGGTATATAAAATTAGTCTTTATTGGTAGAAAGGACGAATAAAAATACCTGAGGGTGAGGTATATATATGTAAGTTTTTTTCTAAATTTATGCCGACAGATGAACCAGACAAAAGTTTGACCTATATTTCTACTTGGACTAGGGATTATTAATTAGGAAAGGAAGGCACAAAATGATTACCGTAAAACAAATAATCTTAATTATGCTTAAATGCAGACCAAAATTCATTTTTGGACTCATCATATATTCTGCTTACACTAGGGTAAATGCAATTAATGTTTAAAAATTAATGATAAATGTATTTGACAATATTTAAATGTGTGCATAAAGATCATTTTACCCAATCTGGTGGGGCAATATGATCCCTTAGGGTAGGGTAAAGAAATCACTACCTTTTTTTGGAGAAACAGGTATTTTTTATTAAAAATAAAGTGAAATAAATCAATTAACATTATTTTGGAAAAAAATATTATATTTTTAGTAAAAAAACAAAACTATTTGGATTTTGTAGTACTATGATTAAAACTTTGTATGAACTCTCTAACTCTTGTCATTTTCATTACAATAATCGCAGGTGTAAAGGTTGCAGCCATTGTCAACATCAACTGCTTTTTCTTGATTTACTTGAATATTCCTATTCTTTTTTGGGACTATTTATATTTAATTATATCGTATCAGTAAACGTATGAAAACAGGGGAACCTGTTTATTTTACTAGTATTGTTGTTAAAAGTAAACTAATTATTAATAAACTTTGTCTGTAGGCGGATGTTTTCCAAAGTTGTCTCGTTCTAAAACGTGTTTAAAATAGCTTAAATCTTCAATAGTCTTCCAGTTTAAGTTATAATGTCTTTCTAACATCAACTGCTTTTTCCTGTTCTATTTGTAAACTATACTTTGGTATTATACCGGAACAAAGCTGGTCCATATTTTTATTCTTTTTTGGAACTATTTATATTTATTCATATCATGTCGATAAGCAGAAAACACGGAAACCTGTTTATTTAACTAGTATTGCTATTAAAATAAAACTGACTATTTATGAACTTTGTCATTATGCTGACCAATAGCGGATGACGAATGCACAATTTCTAATTCGTCAATGTTATCGTTGTCTTAACTGGAGTCCTGACCACAATTTGTCTTACAATGGGTTTTCTGAACTGAGTTAAAGGAGCTACTATTATGACATGCACAGTTTGTTGCATATTTTCCGGTTTGTTTTGCTCTGTAACTTCAGTAGCTGCAAAATCGACTTCTGAATAAACATCTGTGTTGCAAGGTACGATTCTGGCTTTCTTGCATTCATTAATAGCATTCATGGGGTTTCAAGCTTTAATGTAGGATTTGTTAAAAATTCTCGAAATTTGAAATACTGTAACAGCTCTGCCTGGGCGATTAGGCAGTCATTTGAAATTTGAAATATTGTAACAACTGTTCCTGGGCGATTAGGCAGTCATTTTTCTAGTGCTTGATCATGGTAGTGATTTAGGGATATTTATAGTTATAATGGCTGTACCCTGCGTGTACAGCGGGTTATGCTAAGCATAACACGGTAACAAAATTACTCCTGGCTTTTTCTATTACATCTAAGTTCTTAGTGTAAGAAAGACGCAGAGTATAAAATAAGTAAACCAATGTGTTTGCAGATTTATCCACCTAGTATCATTGCATCTGAATAGTGCCCCATCTTTGAAGTCCTCTCTATTTTCTTTCGGGAAAAAAACTAACATCGGTGGAACATAAACACCCCCGCAGACGTACAGATGACTGCGATAGTAAATACAGCTCGTTTGGCAGATACTACACTACCAACTTGTTTCCGACCTCTTTGAAGAAACTTATTGTTTTTTCCTGGTACTGCACTCACAGACGTCTCATCTACATTATATATCTTGAATTGAAGGAATGGCGTTTTATCCAATACGGTCTTAAACAAAGTGGAAAACTTTGTTAAAACAGTTCTGTTACAAGCACGACTGCCGGCGATCGATGTTGCTTTAGAAGAACTCATTGAAAGTAGAGTGTGTCTCGTGCAAAAACTTTTAACCAGCCTTTAACAGCAAGTTTTGTTTGGTTTAAAAATCTATGCACAATGGCATTCCTAACTGCGAGATTGTATGCCGTAGACCTTAAGTTTATGGTCGTAAGGCCCAAAATTTGTCTTTTCATGTTGAGAATATAGGTTACAAGCTGTTGTTTTTGTTCTTCGGTGAATATGCTAGTTTTGCTTACAAGTCTCTTTAAATGGTCCGTGGCTAGCTTGCTTTTTCTCTTACAACGTAGCTTTAAACTCATTTATGGCACCTAAAATTTCTTGCTGCTGTTTTGTATGCAAGGCCATTATGCAAACTTTATTTAGCTTGCCGCATTTTATCTTTGTTCCATGTTTGCCTATCGGTCTTCCGTTTATATTTTTAAGCTATTTTGTCGTCCTAAATAAAAATCAAGTGAACTCTAATATTTATAATAATTTTTTTTACAAAAGAGAGCAAAATGATCCGGGGATCGTTTAACCCGACACCATCGGGGATTGTTTTGTCCCTACGAGCACGCTTTTCTGGAAGCCATCTTTATAAGGTAGCGGCCAAGGTTTGATATTTCGTAAACATCTCAAATTATCGGCGTAATATTGGACTTACAGCAACTACATCACAGCTGAACATTTCTACTTATTCAAAAGTAATATTACGATGGTTTCAAGTTACTTACCTTATATTAACCTTGTATAAAATCACTGTTTACGCAAAATTTGGAAAATAATAATGTTTCTACGATAGAGACTTATATTAAACTAATCGTATAAATGCATTGGGTGATGGGTATGCCATTAGAGGTATAATATGGAATAAGAAATCTTAAAAATAATGTGGAGCCATCATTCTAATATCCCATCTTCCTTGGTAACATCTCTCCATCTCGTTTATGCCTTGACAAAACCTTTTTTCTTGTTTCTCGCTGACAGCTGCAAGATTTTCGGGAAAATAGTCAACATGGAAATCCGGAATATGAAGTTTGACACAAATATTATATCCCAGTTTTTTATAATTTTCGACCATGTTGGCTACAATTTTTTTGTAGTTTGTAGACCTGTTGTTTCCAAGAAAATCCTCTATGACTTCTACGAAAGAACTTTTTGCTTCACATTCATCCTGGGTTATTAGGTTCTAAAACAATCTCTCTAATTTTAATGCTAAAATTTGAGGGCCTAAAAAACCTACAAAAAACATGCATACTTTGTGAATCCAGACTGCTTACTCCAAACCATGGATATTACTTTGAGACCTTCAAAAAGTTGCCAACAATATTTGCTATAATTTTGGAATAGGTATTACCATTGTGGAACAAGACATCTTTCAGACTTCTCTTTAAAGAATTAATAAGTAACCGCCATGATGTGGAATCGTAATTGCCAACTTCCAATTTCATGACTTCTTCAGGAATATTATTACCAGTAAACTCTCTAGAGATTTTTTTTCACAATGCCTACATTACGAAAATAAAGTTCTTGAAGCCAACTAATTTTTATCGTTCTGTCATTCTTCAATACATCCAAGTCTCTCAGTAAATAATTTAGTTCAGCTTGGACACACTTTTGAAGTTGGTCTATATCAGGATTAAATTCGTTTCAGTGGTTTTCTCGTTTAGACTCTTTTATCTGATGATACCACAGGTATGCCGAATGGTACATTACACGTGTACATTTTATTAATTTCCTTAGTAGCTCGATATACACTAAAAGTACACTTTGTGTGAAGATCAAGGTTTATCCTGATCACCAACCTTTACATCGAAGTAAGCATGATAAACTATCTTGATAAACTTTGGTACGTGCGTTGACGCTTTGCTATTAAAATATATCAAGACTGTTTTAACACTTTCCTGATGACATTATGATGTACAAAATACTCAGAAAAGAAAACATAACTCGATACTACAAATAAGTGACACTAAATACTAACCATTTGGTAAACAATTGCTAATGGTATAAAAAAACGCCAATCTAATATAGCAATTTTGAATACACATATAGACTGTTAGCTGAACGTCCTTAAAATCCAAAAGAAATGCCAAAAGATCCAAGAAGAAATGGCGAGATAATATTCAAAGTAACGCTGGAAAAACTTGATTCAAGCCACCCTAAACAAAAAGTTATGGAAATAAGTAAAAGAGGTTTATATCCACAAGTAGATGAGTTGAAACTAAAAAGAAAAGAAATTAAAAATCAGAAAATACTTTGAAATTTACAAACTAAGGTTTCGAATACATGTGTTGTACATGTTCTCACATAGGATGCTAGAATTGGATATTTTACTTAATTAAAAGATGGTACAAAGGCATTGGAATTTGCAGACATAATGCAACAAACAGAACAAGAGTTTGACTGGGAATAAGACTGACAGATGATGTTAAGCAAACTGCAGGTCCAATGTACAACATTAAAAAGCATGACAAAGGAAAAACAGGGATTAACTCGGACAAATGGAAGGGTCCAAAATTCATAATAGACTACAAATAGAAAAATTTTTGTATCCCATATTATTAGTAAACAAAAGCCTATTATTTCTGAGAAACATTCAGGCAACTTGTAACAAACAAATATATAAATACAATTTATGTCGATTTCGTAAAGTACGCAGTTCGACGAAAAATATAATGAATATCTGGGCCAAAAAGAACGTCTATTTTCTTGTATTGTCGGACATAGCTGCTCCTTTTTCATATTTGACATCGATACATAAATAAGCCACTGATACATAAATAACTATTTTCCCGATTTATGTGTAAATAAACCACCTTTCAATCTAAATAAATCAATAAAGCTATTTTTATATTATATTATATGAAAATATTTATTTATACAAATACAAACAGTTGGATGAAAACGATACGAAAACACAATAAATGTCTTTATTTGCTTACAAAACATTATAAAGCCTACAGCGATTTTTTATTGCTATTTGGAGAGAAACAGTTGTTTATTGAAAAGAGATACATGTATATATAAAAGTTTTAATAAGTATTTTTTTCAGGAGTAGATACCGACAAATATTTTTATGAAACTTACAAAATTAGACTTATTAAAATCTGAAGAAATTCTTAGCTGAAAAACCTAATTTTTATTTTGTAGGACTCGTAAAAGGGACATTTTTGATAAAATGTATATTTTTAATGAAATCTTTGAATAAATACGTATAATATGGTAATAGTATATAAGATGAAAATAACAGGTATTTATAACAAGTATATACGATGTTCAAACAAAAATAGAGAAACACTTCTATATACCTATATACCTTTTTCAGTTATATAGAGGCTATATAAAATATGCTAAATTTTAAGGCTCTTATGTTTTTCTAGTTAATTGATATGTGCAGCAAGCCAGAACTTGCTGTATGCTGTGACGAACCATGTATAAACTATGTAACAATAGATCCATTTTCTTTTTCAAAGACTGTAGTTTTAAATTTCTGTTAGATTTAACGTTACGTGTATTCTCCATCAGCAGAAAAATTTTTATACCACATACTTGATACGCTTTTTTGTATCATACCTCGAACAGGTATTCTTGTACGTTTTCACATTTTGCCTCTTCTAGCTGTTATATAGTTAATTGGAGGGGTTGGCAGCCAACTTTGGATGGGGTGAAGACATATTTTAAAATACATTTGGGGAGGTTCAGAAACAAATTTGGGGAAACTTCGTTATACGATTTTATCGAGCAAATTAAATTCGCGTTAAATTTGATTCACTTGACGGAGGCGAATCATTAAGTTCTGCCAAAAGAACTGGTATAGTTTACTTCTTTTTCTTATTGCGCCGTCTTCTTTCGAAGGTTGGCGATCCAAATTGCAATTGTAGCTTTGAAAACTGCTGCATGAAAGATTTCTGTGGATGAGCGGTCGAACCATCTCCTTAGATCTTTGAGCTACGAGTTCTGGTATCTTCCAACTGATTTTTTGCCCTGCACTGTACCTTTCAATATGATTTGAAGTAGTCCGTATCTTTCACCTCCCAACACATGATTTAAGAATTGTATTTTCTTTCTTTAATTATGCCTAGTAATTCTTTTGGTTTACTCATGACCGAAGTACCTCACCATTGGTAACTTTTTGTATCCATGAAATTTTCGGCATCCGTCTGTATACATACATTTCAAAGGCATCTATTCTTTTTTTTTCAGAGTCCGTTGTCCAACTTTCACAGCCATATAGCAAAACAGACAAAACGTAATAACATCTGATCAGTCGAATTCTGAGCTCTAGACTAATGTCTAATCTTGTAAAATATGTTTTCATGTTCATGAGTATTTTCCTCGCTTGTTCGATTATTGATAGAATTTATTTTTCGGATTCCACTGGCTGTTTATATTTGCTTCCAAATATTTTATGAAAGTTACCTGTTCTAATATTTGTCCCTTGGCATAGAAATGTACGTTTGTTGGTAGGTATCTTTGAAAATACTAGAATTTTAGTTTTGGAAACATTTAGGTGTAAACCGAACATTTCGCTATGACGAAATACCGCATTTATTATATTTTGTAGTTCTTGTGTGTTTTTTGCTATTAGGACGGTATCATCAGCGTACCTAAAAATGTTGTCTATGCTGGTTCCGTTAATCTTAATTCTACCTTGAACCATGTCTAATGCTTTTCTGACTATAGATTCCGAATACAGATTCAATATACGTCGGATTCGTATATCTTCGGATGTTGTGTGGTCTATTTCTTATGTTGTGTGGTTAGTTGTTCTAATAATTTTGATCATCTTTTGATGGTTAACGTAGTTAAATGCTTTTCGATAATCAATAAAACATGCATATACTTCTACATTCATGTCTCTGCATCGTATGTATGTATTAACATATTTAAGACAAAAAGAGCTTGTCTTTTGTGTTCAAAATCATTTCTAAATCCGAATTGAGTGTCACTGAAACTCACACTTCTAGTAAATTCGTGTATAAATGATTCTGAGAAAAGTTTTAACGATATGCGACATCATGCTTAATATTCGATAGTCATAGTTCATATACATAGTTTGCTAGTTTATTTTATTTCCATTCACAACACAGTATGACATACAAAAAAGAGGTGTACATTTGTAAAATAAATATAAAAACTTATATTTGTATTCTTGAACCAGTTTTTTAAGGTTAGGTTTACACTGGGAGCAGCTTATGCGAATATTGACCTTAAGGTGAGCGTCTGTAAATTTTGATGAATATTTTTTTTTGAAAATCTTTTTTAAAAATAAAGTTTCACAAATAACTGTAAAGCTAACCTTAGTAGCAAGATAAGTAACCAATTTATTGCTGTTTTCATATTTCTTTGGATCATGTTTAGTCTGGATCAGGATGCACTTTTATGCATTTGCAACAAATTTTTTTCCTGAAAGTCCATAATCTTTATTTGGAGTGGGGGCTTTGAAATAATTGGGGGCATTGTCTTTTTAAAAATTATCGAGCTTGCGATGGAACGAGGACACCCTTTGTATTATTAATATCTCATTATTTGTAGTTAGGTATTGAGCACATTTAAGTGTTGCAAAATATCTTTCAGGCAAGCCACAGCTGACATACTTTTTTTATTTGGCAGAAGCTTTCTGCTTCCTTCAGATTTTTAAGAAGGGAGTTATTTCTTGTTTTATATGCCAAAAACGTTCAATTACTTAACCTTTACTTAGACAACGAACATTGTTGCGTTGAATTACACTCAGATAGAAAAAATTGCCTATGCTGAAAAGCAGAACAACACCTCATAAAATGGATCAACTTAATCATTGTCCATTACCTTTTTCAGAGTGTCAATAAGTTCCTTACATAGGGTGTATGTAAGGCCTGGTGAATTATGCATTGATAAGATAGTAATCCAGCATTCTTTTCTCTGATTCGCTTTACAAGCCCCCTTTCTTTGCCGACTAAAGCTCCCGTTCGGTTAACAGAGTATAACTATTTTATCGTAACTAACATTTGATTTTGTCTTGAACTCATCAAAAGTCTGAAATCAATCTTCTCCAGGAGTCTGACTTTTAAACGGCAAGAGTACAAGCAATTATTTCCTTAATATTTTATTTTCAATATCATAAAATCTAACGAAACAAAAAACATTTGTTTGTCGTCAACAATATCACACGATTCATCAATTGCTATCGGGTAGCAAGTCGTCCTTAGCAAAAGTTCGAGCAAATCCCTTTTAGTATCTGTAGCCAATATTTCGGTTCATCTTGTATTGCTTTTTATCAAAAATAAAATACTTACCTTGAATTGCGGCAACAACATCCTTTTCATCTTCAAAATCAAAAAGTGCTGCGACCACTTCTAGCATACGTTTTTTACCTATCTTAGTATCCTTTTACCTATCTTGAAGTAGTATCGATGTCTTATTTTTGTAAGAAGCTAGATATTTGTTGAGCTTTTTTGGCGAGGTTTACTTTACAGAAAAAACTTTTTGATAAAATTGTTGATAGATTGTTTCATAATGTCTCTTTAAATTAGTACTTTTAATAAGAGCAACAGTTTTGTTGCATATTAGTCGAACTGGAACCGCGCCAGGTGTACCAGAGAGCGTAAAACAATACTGTTCAGTCCATTCAGTCAAAAACTTCTTATTTTTGCTATCAGCTTTACGTTTTTTACGATCCATATCGATAAAAAATAAGATTTAACCAATCGAATAACACAAAAGACAAACGGCGACAGTCACAACAATACTCACTTGCTCTCAGCTCTACTACATGACTGGCTGGCTAATGTGCGCGAGGCGGAGTTGCTGATAACTTTATGCCTGGATGCCCATACTAAGCTGCTACGGTAACAATTAAACTTAGGAAAAGGCTTTTAAAAATTATGTTTAAAATTTATGTGATCGAAATATTAAAATATTTTTGTTGGTCCAGTTTTCGAACTTTCGCGATCCGGATTTAGACTGCGGTCCGCCAGTTTGCCGACTGTTAGTTTTGTGTATTTTATTTGGGTACTTTAAAATACTTTTTTCTAACAAATTCTAAATATCAGCGATTACTATCATCTTTTCGACTTATGTATTCACTGCATTGTTAAATTATATCTTACATTAGATTTACGGATGCTTTTCCAAAGCTATTGTATTAGTGAACCAGTAATCGTTTAATAAATAAAGTAAGATGGTCGTATATAAAACAAATACTTATAAAAAATGTAAAAAAACAGGTTGAGCGAAAATATGCAAGAAAACGTTATTACCCGTAAATTGACAAATAATGCATTTCAAAATAAAAACTCGTCGTTTTGGTTGAAGCAACAGGTCAGAAGCCATCTGTTGCTTATTCCTATGCCAAAATATTTACATTTCGTTTAATCTAAAACATATATATATATATATATAGATATATATATATATATATATATATATATATATATATATATATATATATATATAGATATTTTTAAAATATTTCAAAATGTAATAAGAGAGGATTTTCCTCTTCCCCACTGTCTTGATAGAACTCATCAATATGGTGAAATGTTATGAACATAGGTGTTTTCTTATTTCTCTTATAAACAATAGCATGGTTTTGTCGATATTTATCCTTCAAGTAAAAAAGTACCCCCAACTGTACTGTTGATGTATACAGACGATGCCCCTGTAGTAAATCCTTGAGCAAAGGTGCGGATGTACAATATTTAAGTAGGATAGCTACTATTAGTAGTCTGTCTGTCAAAAGACGTCTGTCTTTTGCATGCCGCAAAAGACAGACGTCTGGCCTTAAGATTTTTCGCCAACGCATTATTATAGGTGCACGGCACTATATGAAGAAGAAGCTAATATTACTACCAGTACTACTGCAATACCTAAAGAATCGTTTGGCTATACGGGGCCATTGTCTGTACTTAATAAATACAGTTATGCTTATTTTCGACTGTTTGGGAAAGTATGTAGTATTTATTTTAATATTTTACATTTAATATTTTTCTTTTACTGTATTATAATGTAATCTAATTTAATGGTATATTCTAACTTATTTGCTTTAAAATATATTGTTTCCTGTTATTTCGTAAAATCTCATTGTTAAACTGGCTAGCTCATTTATTCTGTTTGAAATTCAGAGAATTTGACTTTCTCTTTTGTTATTTTTGTGTCTCCAATACACACAAAACGTGTAAAGTATTGTATTACTGTGACCATTGAATTGTATTGTCGCTATTCAGAAGCGGCCTACAATAGGGTTGATTTATGGGGGATCACTTGTCCCATAGACTGCCTAAACTGCCTAAGAATGGTGAGAGGGTTTCTTCTCACCATCTCAAGAAACACTTGCTACCGAGACAGCGTACACTAAGCACAAGACGTCCCTTCTTATTGTGCCTCAGATGGCATTGCGACGGTCAACACTACCAATTTACTCCACTGGCGACGATTAAATACACGAATATACCAAAGGGTAAGTCTATGTTCTTGGTACAGTTAACAGCAATGAGTTGGAGCTAGTTAATTCTCGTAATTTATTCACAATTAAATATTTGCTATTTTCGCTACTTTTATTTACGGTCAAAATATTGCATTTTTTCTCCATTATTATTTTAATTTCATTTAACCAGCGACATATATTTGTATACAAAACACCGACATGACTATATCTATTATTAAAATCTATTAGGTGTTCATACCTGTTTTCATTATCATTATCACTACGTGTTTTTTCATTGGGCCGCTTATCGCCGCACGATTCTTTTGACATAACTTACGCCTTAAAAATCAATCATAGTCAATATTGTGAGACCGCTCCCGTAGGTAAAATGTTTTTGGCTTGGTTTCTTGTTCAAAAATGTCCCCCTTTAAAAAAATTTAACACTTTGACTCCCAGGGTATATTTCAAAAAATTATCCACTCAGTCCGAGCTATTTTTTTTGTTGTTGCGGCCGAAAATGTTACACTATATAATAGTGATTTAAAATATTGCCATATTTTATTCTTCTAACGGACATTAAGGCTGTGTTCAAATCCGATACACACTGTTCACAAGGCACGAAAATATCGATTACACATAAAAAAGCCCAAGTGTATTAAAATTGATACACAGGTTTTTTCTACTACTATTCTTCGAGTTTGTGTGACATCTCTCGTACTGTTTCGCGCTTATGTTTTAGGCACATTTCTGCAACAAGTTTTCCCTGAATTTTGTTATATCTATTTTATTGTTCAAAGTTGCATGAGAAAGGATTAGTACGTTTACAACAGCGGTACTGGTAAGGATTTCAATACCTACTTTACGATACCATTTGATTGATCTATGGACAGAATTACTGAAAGCTGATCTCTGATCCGAAACATCGATTACATCAAAAAGACTTTATTATATATAAAAAGACGGAAATTATATTTCACTATTGTATTTGGTTTCTTTTAATACCTGTACGTGTCTGTACCGTACTCATTTCTGGACAAGATTTGGTTGTTTAAAAACAAACTTCTCGTTTGTCAATCCATTTAGCAACAATAACTTTTTTGTTGCTTTCAAAAGTTATCATGTCCCGTCTTGATAGTTTTTTTTTCAAGGATCACTTTTGATTTATATTTTCTGTTTTCGCAGCGTCCCTATCAAATAAATATTATTACCGTTGAGTAAATGGGCACCAACGCTTGTATAGTAGTTGTCCGTTACTAATGTTCTACCACTTTTAAGAAGAGGTTGTATCAATTGCATTACAACTTGTCTGGATTGTCTGGAAACAGGCTGATCAATTGGTCTACTTTGCTTTCCAGAGTAGACTTTTATGTTAAATGTATATCCTTCTTGTCCACACAACTTAAATATTTTTATCCAGTATTTGTGTCGTTTGTCCAATATATACTGTAAAAATGATAACCTTCCACGAAATGGAACCATTGAGTCGTCGATGCAAATGTACTTCCCTGGAGTATACATAAACGGTTTGAAAATTTCTATTACACATATCTACTAATGTACTTAACTTAAAAAGGCGGTTATTTTCGGAACATACTTTATTATTTGAAAAATGAAGAACAGCCAAGAGTACCTCAAATCTATTTCTTGACGTCTGTGTACTTTTACAAATGGAATATTTATGAACAAAATTTGTACTCCAATATTCCTTAGTTTTGGTTTTGAATTTAGGCCCATCCATATGAGTATGTCCAAGAATGTTATAACTTCTTCCTTATTTGTATCAGTAAAATTAGTTAGAAAAGAATTTCGTGTTACTGATTCATGAATGATACCATTAATAATTTGTTGTTGGGCATAAATATTGGTTTCGGATACGAAAAGATCAAATATATCTTCCGTCACTAGAAGTTTATAAAATGAAAGTGGACTATCATCTTGACGATGTATAACATTCAAAGTTGGAGAACTATTTTGCTGAAGCGGAAAAGCATTCAAATTACCAACAACATCATTATATACAACACGTGCTTCTAAATTTCTTGTCGATTGCGTAATTTGGTTAATGACTTCTTCAGAATCCACATCTGCCTTTCCAGTGACCTAAAAAGTCCAAAGTTTAATTTAAATTTTTTCTTAAACTTCAAAGTCAGCATAAATTTGAACTTGTAGAATTATATCCTTTCACATTTTGATATGACAATATCAACATTTTCACATAATGATACTTATTTTTTCAGATTCCAAATTTGAAATCCCACAGCCCAAATTTCTAATTTGATTTACGTTAACCTAAAAATTGGTGTATTTTACAAAACAGTCATAAGAAAAATATGTAGTATCTGACATATTAGTGTGTATCAGATATATACGCACGGGTTCATGTAAAGTTTTTTTTGTGTATCTAATTAAATACACATGGGGATTAAACTGTTAAAGGATCATCATCATCATCAGTGGCATTAAAGCTCGTTATGAGCCAAAGCCTTTTTCAAAACAATCTTCCATTCGCCCCTGTCTCTGGCAACTGTTCTCCAGGCTTTAACTCCGATGGATTTTAGATCATCTTCTATGTTATCTTGATACCTAAGTTTTGGTCTTCTTCTGGCTCGTCTTCCCACTGGTCCTCTTCGGTCGAAAAGTTTTCTGATCGTTGCACCTTCATCTCGCCTAAATACATGTCCTATCCATCGAAGGCGTGCTAATCTAATACATTTTATAACGTCAATTTCCCCAAAACTTCTATATAACTCAAAGTTGTAACGCCCACGCCACAATTCCTGTTCTTGGATTCCTCCATATATTTTCCTTAGAATTTTTGTCTCGAAACGTTTAAGCAATTCTTGGTCGTTCTGTGTAAGTGACCACGTTTCTCACCCGTATGTTAACACTGTCCTTATTAGTGTTTTATATATGGTAACTTTAATTTTTCTGGGTAGTTTTGGGGCCATCTGTTTCCTCAAGCCATAATAGCACTTATTGGCAAGCACTATTCTTTTTTTAATTTCTTCGCTGATATTGTTGTCTTTGGTGAGCAGCGAGCCCCGGTAGACTTCCAATTCCAGATAATCAATTATAAGTCTAGGTATCTGGTTGCCTGATCTAGTACAATACATATACTTGGTTTTCTGTGCGTTTATTTTTAATCCCATTCTCAGTGCAGACGCCCTTAGTCATCGAAATGTTTGGATCAGAGATTCTGTGGACCTGTGGAGCAATAATGTCTATGTCATCTGCATATCCGACCACTTGTACAGATTTATTAAAAATGGTGCCATTAGTATTAATATGGCACTCTCGAATTACTTTTTCTAGTGCAAGGTTAAATAAGAGACATGACAGTCCATCACCATTTTTACAATGGAAGGATCTTGAAAAGTCGTTTTGGATTCTGACTAAACTCTTTACGCCTATAAGTATAAGTTCCGTTAGTTAAACAAGATGAAGCGGCGTTTGAAATTCCACCATAGCCTGTAGAAGTTTTTGTCTGTTGACTGAGTCGTATGCGGCTTTAAAATCAACGAATGTGGTGAGTGTCGACTCCGAATACGTTGGATAATACTTTATATGCCACGTTAAGTAGGGTGGTGCCATTATAATTATCACACACCATCATATCTCCCTGTTTGTGAAGAGGATGCATTACACCTAATTTCCAGTCCGCGGGCGTTTCCTTCCGTTGCCAGATTTTGGTACCTAATTTATGCATGTGTTTAAAAAGGGTTTCACCACCATTTTTAAAGAGTTCGGCAGGAAGATTGTCCAAACCGGGAGCTTTGTTATTTTTCAGTTTTGAAAGGGCTTCTCTAATTTCTTCTTCGGTGGGGGCCGGCTCTTGAGCGTTTTCATCCATTTCAGGCAAAGTAATTTTTATTTGGTCTTCCTCATGACTATCGCTAAGCAGTTCTTCAAAATGATTCGCTCACCTGTTAAAGGATGCCGGGCGAAATTTTTGGGCAAAAAATTATGAACAATTTTTGTTTGAACCTATTCTAAAAATCACATAGGATTTTGGTGTCATTTTAAACAAAAAAGGTCTCGTGTTATTCTTTTCTAAAGTTTACAGTTTTCGAGTCATTATCGATGTAAAATTTGAAAAATGCGAAACTACGTATTTTTCAATATTCTGATGTTCAAGACGCGACAGAAATGAACCGCATAGTGCGTGGCGCCGCCGCAGCGGCGCTTTAAACAACAAGTGGGCGCATTTAATTAACAATTAAAAGACAACGGCCTAAATTAAAATAAACTCCGATTGCTCTTCATTATAAAACGGAAACTGTCAACGTTATTGAAAATTGACAAGAAACCTTTTATGACCCAAAAAATCTAAAAAATGTTTTTAAAGTGGATATTTTTTAACAAGAATTTGCAATTAAATCAAACATTTTCCTATGGGAACGATCTAACAACATTATGCTCTCCAGAAATACAAATATCAAAAACAATAATTAATTATATTTATATTTTACAAAACCAAGCCAAGCTTAAACAAGCTAATTCACAAAACTCGAAGACGACTTTTCACTTTGACGAACGGATTCGAACTGAATTACAAGCTTTAATAAAAAAATAATTATTAAAAAAACTGATAAGAAGTTTAAAAGCTTGATTTGCTATTGTTTGTTTTTAACTGAGGCAACTTTTTTAAATTTAAATAAAAAACAAAGCCGCTATTTTTTATTTTGGGCACAAACAAACATTTTTAGGTTTCTTTAGATACGGCCCCTTTAAACGACGAGTTTTACAGTTATTTAAAAAAATCCTTTTTGCCCCATTTACTTTTACATTGTGTTTTATGTCGTTGGCCGTCTCGTAATAAAGGACGGTATAAAAAGTGTAATAAAAGTATCCTACCATTTTTATTTCTAATATGGCTTGCTCTAAATACAGTCAATTTCCCCATCGAAGAAAATCCTTAAAGCACTTTCGGAGTCTCTGAAGTATAACGAAATCGTATAAAGTCTCCCAACGGTCTTCTTAACCCACTTGTGCCTTTATTTCTGCGTTTCCCGAGTGTTCGTAGAGATAAAACTGGACCTTCAACCGCGGATGTTCTTTCCACCTGATTAATGACCTGGACTACATTTCCAATAAGACCCGTCGGTGAGCCGACAAAGGCTTTAACAAGTGGTATACAGGGTTTCCCATATCCTTTAAATTTACAACATAAATTACTGAGAGGCCAAAATTAACAGCAACAATGAATAATTTATAGGAAAACCAAATATGATTGTATTGCTTGTAAATAATTATAATATAAAAAACTTGAACATCTTCAGTACAAAACTTCTGTTATAAGTGGTACATTTAATTTAAATAATTAAATTAAAAATCCAAATGGATTTTAATAAAGTTCAGAAAGTTTTATGACTAATCAGTCCATCTTTAGTGAACTCTTGGAGTACTTGCGTAACTAACCGCAGAACCAAATAGTATTTGGAATAACATTTAAGAAAACATACTTGAAAGTATTAAATTATACAGAAATATGCCGACATAATTGGATCACTAACCGGTAACTATAAGTCTCTACTCGAAATAAATTTTGTACGTTAAACACACATTTAACCACCATAATAATACGCATTGATTTTACCATAATTTTTACACACACATAAAACTGATACTCCTAGGTTTAAAACAATGAGCCAAATTTTAAATAACGGGTTCGGAACGCAGGCCGCGTCGTAAAGAAATGGATGACTCAGCACGGCAAAGAAAGAGGATGCTGAAACTTGCGGCAGAGAAAACTGAATTCATCATTCTGAAGGGAAAAAATAACAGGCAAAGTGTTGAATTGCAATATGCGGGAGCATATCTAACACATAAGAAACAAGTAAAGTACCTAGGAGTGACATTGCACCAGAATGGAAAATCGGGGGAACACGTGCGGGAGGTGATCCGGAAGTCTGCGAATAGTGCGGTTGCATTGGGTAGGGTGATGCCCAACATTGTGGGACCCAAATCTGAAGGGAGAAGGGTCTTACACAGTGATGTATAATCGATCGTCCTCTACGCGACAGAACAAGTCTATTGCGAGTGGCATGCGCCTACAGGACTGTCTCTGCGGTAGCCTTGTGAACCATCACTGGATGTGTTCCGTTACATGTTACATGTTTTGGCGGTGGAAAGAAAAGAGCTCTATGAGAGAAAAGGCCCAAACCTTACTATGGTCGAAAGAAGACAGGAAAGGGAAAGGTCAGTTAAAATATGGCAAGAAGAGTGGAACAGCATGGATGAAGTGGCACAACTGACGAAAATGCTGATCCAAAACATAAGAGATTGGATCTCTTATGTTTGGATCACTGGATCACAACAACTGAATTATTTCCTGACGCAGGTGCTCACAGGACACGGGTGTTTTAGGGCCTACCTCTTTAGGTTCGGAAAGGCTGACACAAATGAATGTCTATACTGAACAGAATGGAAAGAGCGACAGGTGTGAATTTTGTTATAGTGAGAGAAATAATTAAGAGAATAATGAGAGAGAACAGTGATCAAGAAAAAAGAAGAGGAAGAAAGACAGCTGGGCCAACGGCAGAGGTAAGAGTGAAAGATGCTGGAAGTTGAAATGAGTCAGACTGTGGAGAAGGAGGAAATGCCCGTCTAGGAGTTATGTCATACTAGGAGCGATAAGGGTATTCTACGCGCTATCTGGAACATCACAGGGAGCCTCCTTGCTGATGAATGGCGAATGAATGAATGAAGGTAGTGTTTCGGAAGTCATGCCGGCCTTACAGCGGCCATTCCGCTTCCGGATTGCTGGATGACAGAGGAGGGTCTGGTTTAACAGGTAGGCGTTTGACGTGGACTTGGCAATAAGAGGGCATTTTAAAGTACCTCGGAAACTATCACCGGTAATACGAAGAACGAATCCTGCACCACTAAGGTCAGTCAGGCGGCGTCCTGGACTGAGATGTCTTTTGAAGATTTCAGACACCCCCACTATAAAGACGCTCAGTCCAAGAAAGAAAAAGAAATGGGAAACACTTATTTATTTTTCAATATAATCTCCTTTTACCTCGATTCCCTTTTTGAAACCTTTTTTTTAATAAGAACTGTCTAGTTTCTCAAAATATCCGTCAACTGTCGATATTACTTTCTTGCAATCTTTGACTATCATTGAACCATTTTTTTAAGTTTTTAAATTAAAATTTATTCAATGGTGCTAAATCTCGTAAATAAGGTACATGAGGTAGCAATTCAGGCTCTAATTTCACGAATTTTATTTCAACTGATATCTGATAATGATAACTGATCTGTGAAGTGGTGCATTTTATTGATAAAACAAAAAAAAAACAATAAAACATTAGCCAAATTTAGCCTTTTTTGTTTACTCAAACTTTACAAAAGTTTGTTTAATACTCGTCGTTGACTGTTTTTTGTTTGTCAAGCTAGTCAATGAAAATTACTTCATGAACATCCTAGAAAACCGACACCATGAAATTGTCTGCAGATACAACGGTCTACGCATCTTGGGAGTGATTGTTTTGATCAGTATTTAATGTCAATATGCAGCATTGAGAAATAAATTAGATATATTATGATTAATAAAAGATTCCCTAATAGCATATCATCAGAGTTATGCCCACGGATTGGCAAAATTAGGCTAAGGTTAAAGAAGATTCGACGTAGTGTTAACATACAATATGACATCAGGTTATTGAAAGACTTTAACGGTAAGCGTTACTTTTTATTTTTTTCTAGACTTGTATCTTATTAAATAGGGATAACTTATTTTGGAGTTCTTTGTTCTTGAGTTGATTTTAGTGTATATAATCTTCTGTATAAGAGTTTGAAGTAAGTGTTAATAGTCACAAAATCTTGTGTAGTGGTCATCGTGATGTCGTGTATGGTCTGTCTCCAAAGAACTCTTTTTCTGGTCATTTCTTTTAACTCATGCATAGGTGTTTTGCATATTCCTGTAATTTAATCAATCCATCTTGTGAGGATCTTCCTTGTGAACTTTGGCCTTTTACCTTTTCTTAGATAATAAGTATTTTTATGTTTTCTGTATCTGATCTCATAACATGTACGAAGTTTTTTAATTCTTGGAGATGGACTTTGCTAGATAGCCGTTTGCAGACTTTTAGCTCATTTAAAATTGAGATATTTGTCCTGCGATCGGTCCATGGAATTCGTAACATTCTTCTCCAACAAAACATTTTAGTGGTGTCTATCTTTTTTCTATCCGCTTGTCGTTGGGTCCAAAATTTGCATCCGTATGTGAGTATTGGGAATATTAAGCAGTTGATTAACACCATTTTTAGAGTTTGTGAAATTTGTGACTCCTTCCATATTTTCACCATTTTTACTACGGAGAATTTTGATAAATTACCCATAGTCAAAGTTAATTCCTTTTTAGGAATTTTTAAGGTGTCGAATAATTCATTATAGAATGCTGCACTTCTGTCGTCGAGTTTGTAAGGTATAGTGACATATACTATAGTTATAGTTATTAATCATGAATATTGATTATTGTAATTAAGTAGGTATTAAGTTAAAGGAGGAGCATTTTTTCCGATATGGGTAAAGATTTTTATTATGTCTGCCAATTTCTTGATTTAAGATTATATTTACTTCATTTTCGTGTCTTCCAATAAGGTTAGCCGAAAAATGTTTACATTGTACAATATTAAAACATGTCACAAGAAAACAATTTCAAAACCTTTTTAAGACAAGAAAGTATCGGTATTTATAATTAATTTAGTAATTATTAATTACAGGTATCAATTTTTTACTTAAAACTATTTTCTTTACCAACACCCTTTACAAACACCATTTTAATCTCCTGTTTTACAAACTGCGCTGTCATAAAGCTTCAAATCGAGAAAAGATGATAGTCAATAGAGCGGTGTCGTCAATGCACATATTTTTTTTTTTTTTTTTTGACATTTACTTAACATGTAGGTAACTACACAGAATAAATATTATAACAGTAGAAGGATTACAACACGCGTTAAAAGTCACATTTTAAACTCTACACAGTTATTCTTCGTTACTGTGTAGTAAACGAAATTGTTTGTGACCCCGTGTAGAAACCTGTAGGCGTTGAGTTAATTTCATTATCACATTTGCCATTTCCCTTTACATCAACGAACAGTTGGCGATAGCTTTAGTCCCGTCTTATTAACACATAAAAAAGATTTGTCACGTCAGCAAGGAGACAAACAAAATGATTGCGGATAAATCCAGTTAACTGAAATTGATGTTGGTGCATTTTTTTGAAAAACGTTAGTTTTTAATCTGCTAAGCATTTGTTTACCATTAGAGTAAAGTAATATGGCCTGGATCAGGAGTACAAAAAACAAAACATGGATACATAATATACTATTCAGGTGGAACCGACCCAGAACATCAATATGGAACTGCTATATTAGTGTCGAACAAAATTGCTCAATCAGTCATAGACTTCATCCCTCTAAATGATAGAGTAGCAATGTTGAAATTACAAACAACTCACAGAAAACTAAATGTTATTCAGGTCTATGCTCCAACAAGTGACAAGTCAGACGAAGATATCGAAAAATTGTATAACAACATAGATAAAATAATGGTACTGACAAAAAGAGGTGAGATAACGATGATCATGGGTGACTTTAACGCTAAAATTGGTCGTGGTGCTGAAGGAGACCACATAGGAGCATACGGTCTAGGTACCAGAAATAATAGAGGAGATAGACTTGTACAATTCTGCGTAGAAAACAATCTGTTAATAGCCTATACCTTTTTTAAACAACATCCTAGAAGGCTATACACATGGAAATCACCTGCAGACAGAAAAGACATAATTGTTAGAAATCAAATTGACTTCATTTTGCTCAATAACACCTTTAAGAAGTACATGCAATCTACGACAACATACCCTGGAGCTGATATACATAGCGATCACAATCCAGTTATAATGAATTTTAGATTAAAAAGATTTCTCAAAGTCAAAAGAAAACAGTGACAAGAAAAATAGACATCTCACAACTGAAGAACCCTGAACAGAAAAAAGAAATAAGTATCAAGCTTGAGGAAGAAATAAAAACGATCGAGAACTTGGTACAGACAGACATTGAAGTAACATGGACTGCTCTAAAAACAAAAATAACAAAGATACAAGAAGAAGATATCAGGTTCATAAAACACAACAAAAAACAAGAATGGATAACGCAAGAGATCATGGACCTCATGGACGTAAGACGAAAACATAAAACAAGCCCAATAGAATACAAGCGAATCAACAAAATTATTAGACAAAAGTGCAGGGATGCGAAAGAAAACTGGATGTCAACAAAATGCCTAGAAATCGAACAACTTCAGGAAAAATACGACCCCTTTAATATTCATAAAAAAAAGTAAAAGAAATGACAGGTAGACACAAAAAGAGACAAGCAACAATATTAAAAAATGATAATAACGAAATAATTATGGGTACAGAAGACAAACTAAAGAGATGGAAAGAATACATACAAACTCTTTTTAACGACGATAGACCTTGTTCTCCACCATCCACAGATAATCGAATAAATGAAAAAGGCCCAGAAATAACCAAAGAAAAAGTGATACACGCAGTAAAATCTCAGAAAGATTGAAATAACACCGGTCCAGATAATATTAATGTCGAAATACTTAAACTAATTGCAGATAACGAAAGTAAAAGCCTAGATTTAATAGCAGCACTATTCAATAAGATATGACACAGGTAAAATACCAACAGACTGGCTAAAATCAACATTCGTAACATTACCAAAAAAATCGAATTTCTCACAATGCGATGATTATGGAATATCAAGCTCGATGTATCATGTCCTTAAAAGTTTTCTCAGAATTATCCATACACGAATTTACAAGAAGTGCGAGTTCCAGATGAGTGACACTCAATTCGGATTTCGAAACGAATTGGGAACACGAGAGGCTCTTTTTGCTTTAAATGTGTTAACGCAACGATGCAAAGACATGAATTTAGATGTATATGCATGTTTTATTGACTATCGAAAAGCATTTGACTGCGTTAACCATCAAAAGATGATCGAAATTCTGAGAACAACTGGAGTTGACGAACAAGACTTGCGAATTATCTCAGAAATATACTGGCATCAAACGGCAAAAATTGAAATAGAGCCCACAACATCCGAAGACATACAAATCCGAAGGTTGCGTCTTATCACTGCTACTGTTTAATTTGTATTCGGAGTCTATATTCAGAGAAGCATTATACGAGGTCCAAGGCGGAATTAAGATTAACGGAATCAGCATAGACAACATCAGATATGCTGATGATACCGTCTTAATAGCAAGCAAAGCACAAGAACTACAAAATATAATAATGCGGTAGTTCACCACAACGAAATGTCCGGTTTACATATAAACGTTTCCAAAACTAAAACTTTAGTATTTTCAAAGACACCAATAAACGTACAGGTCTGGGTCAAATAATAGAACAGGTAAATTCCATAAAATATTTGGGAGTAAATATCAATAGTCAGTGTAATCCAAAAAAAGAAATCCTATCAATAATCGAACAAGCAAGGAAAACATTCATGAGTATGCAACAATTTTTTACAAGATCAGACCTTAGTCTATACCTTAGAATCCGAATGATCAGATGTTACGTTTTTTCTGTCTTACTGTATGGCTGTGAAAGGTGGACAATGAACTCTGAAATAGAAAAAAGGATATATGCCTTTGAGATGTATATATACAGACGAATGTTGAGAATTCCATGGGTTCAAAGAGTTACTAATGTTGAGGTACATCGTCGCATGTGTAAACAAAAAGAATTACTAAGAATAATCAAAGAGAGGAAAATACAATACTTGGGTCATGTGTTGAGGGGCGAAAGATATAAATTACTTCAAGTTATACTGGAAGGAAAAGTACAGGGCCAAAGATCAGTAGGAAGACGCTAGAACTCGTGGCTGAAAGACCTTTTGAAAACTACAATTGCCATTTGAATCGCCAACCTTCGAAAGGAGACGACGCCATGAGAAGAAGAAGCATTAGTCACAAGATGGTGGAATAGAGGGCAGCTGGTTAAAAATAAAAACGAATATTCTAAACTTTGCAAGGGAATCTCTTGACGAAAAATTTTTAAGTACGAATAAAAAATTTTACAACAAAACGCTATGGCTCTCTAAGGAAGTAAAAGTAAAATGCAAAGAAAAGAAAAAAAGCATATTTGCAATACATGAATAATGAGAGACCACATTTATTTGAAAACTATAGAAGGATTTTATTTATATAAAAACAAGAATAAGAACAAAAAAGCTGCAGCCATCAAACAGCACATGAGCTATTAAATGATTGCGAAACAATGATGACAGATCAATTAGCAAAGCTAATTATCAAAATGTGACAATACAACAAACTAACCAAAAATTCGATCATTAACAAAATAATATAACAATACAGTGATTGCTACTCTAGGCCGACTATACTCAAAAGTACTACGAAACCTGATAGAAAATGATATCAAAGACAAACAACCCGAAGAACAAGCGGGATTTAGGGCCGGACGCTCCACTATGGATAATATCTTCACATTAAAAATTGCAATGGAAAAACGAGTGCAGAGAAATAGAGAAACTCATATAGCTTTAATAGATTTGGAAAAAGCATATGACAGTGTACCGATCTCCCAACTATGGATAGAAATGGGTAACTTGAAAATAAACCCAATTCTTATTAACGCCACTCAAAAATATTACGAACAAAACTTTGCAAGAATTAAAATGGGACAAGAAATCACCTCTCCTTTTCAAACAACAAAAGGACTAAGACAAGGCTGCTGTCTGTCACCCACCTTATTTAAAATCTATTTGGACAGATCCTTAGTGAAATGGGTAAAAAAATGTAGAAACATGGGAATAACGGTGGAAGAAAACAAGCTATATACACTTTTCTTTGCGGATGACCAGGTAGTAATTGCCGAAGACAGCTACGATCTTAGCTATATGGTAAGAAAACTGCAAGAAGAATATGAGGTGGCAGGTCTAAACATGAATATGACAAAATGTGAATATCTCTCAGTGGGAACAGATGAAATATGTGACCTAGTCTTGGAAGACGACAAAATCAAAGGCGTGCAATCCTGCAAATATTTGGGGGTCATTTTCAACAAGAAGGGAAATAGCGCAGATGAAATCAGGGAAAGAATAAACAAGGGCAGAGCAGCGACCCGTGCCTTAAACTCTCTTCTCTGGCAAAAAACAATTCGACGAGAAACCAAAAAACACATTTACGGTAGTATAGTCCAAAGTATTACACTTTACGGTTCGGAAGTATGGGACGTCACCAAAGCTAATAGAAACAAACTTTTGACGACAGAAATGGATTATCTGAGACGAAGCTGCGGTAGATCGAAACTGGAGAGAGTTAGAAACGAACAAATAAGAAACGAAATGAAAATGGAGAGAAATATCAATGATGACATAGAAAGAAAACAATTAATCTGGTTCGGACATGTTAAAAGAATGCCAGAGTACAGATGGCCTAGGAGAGTACTGGAATGGATCCCTCCTGAAAGAAGAAAGAGAGGACGACCACGGAGAAGTTGGCGCAACGATATTGATGAAGCAATGGCGGCAAGAGACTTAGAAGAGGCAACTGCATATGACAGAAAAAGATGGAAATTGGGGGCGGAGAAGCGGCGACAGCCGTAATAAATCCGTTATTATATATATATAACAATACAACAAACTAACCAAAAATTCGGAAATAAGTGTACTAATTCTAACGTTTAAAAAATATGACACAAAAGAACCGGAAAATTATAGAAGAATTAATCTATTAAACATTACGCCGAAATTATTATCCCCTTTACATCCAGCGCTACTACTCGAGTTGCCCACTCTCCTGCCCTTAATAATTCTACGACAGCATTTAAGGCAAATGACTATTTTTATACAGTTACTACAGTGCTGCATCAGTGTACCATCAGCAATGGAGGGCATAGAAATTACTGCGGCGACAGCTCTGTGTATTTTAAGTTTACAAAATTATCTTAACGTTTTAAAAACAAATGACGTAGAAAAAAACGTCGATGAAGAAAAAGTCTTTTATTTGGATAATAATCTAAAAATGGCTTTAAACATTTTTTTACAGAGGAAATATGACAAACTTTCTCAATGAACGGACTTGTGAGGAATCCGGAGGAATTCAGAAAATTGAGCCCATGATAAAAAAACAGACTTAAGTAAAAATTCCAATACCAATAGTCAAAAATACTCTTGGGAATAACATTACGATATTTGGCCACTGGGGACAGTTAACAAAGTTTGCATTATTTGTTTAAAGAATTGGTGCCAGCAACTTTGCTGGTTGTGCCGGAAGGTTGCAAAGCAATTAATATCGTTTTAAAAGACCAAATTTAAATTTAAAGGACAAGCCACTTCGGGTACATTGTGCTTTTTTTTGAGGTCTTTATGTGATTAATCCCACAGCCACCTCTTACTAGTATATAGCTCTAAACACTTCAGCATTTGGTCATTGCTCCACTCAACCACAGTTAACGAAAAATTTACCAAACAATAAACAAATATAAGTTCGTGCACTGACAAGACAGTGAGCAGCATATAAACAGTCACTGTCACTCGTACTGCAAGTCTTTTGATTTCCGTTAAAAAGAACCGCCAACGAAGGGAGCGTACTACAGCGGCAATGGCATGAGTAATGGCAGTGGCGAGCGACGTATTTACATACTCAAGTGGTTTCCAACTTCCTTGCTCAATTCCCTGCTCACTGCCGCGGAAGTGAGCTGCATGTAAAGGGGTTATTAAAAGCACTAGAATTTTTGCACACCTAGAACCGCCGGAGCAGTCAAAATGACGGGTATTAGAATTTGCTATCGTTAGCCGTTTTTGTATTGTTTTTTAATTAAAAAAACCTATAGTAAGTTAATGTTTACTAATAAAAGATATTTTTTACGCCATTTTTACGGAAGCAAAATTTTTCAATTTTGCTTGTACAAGATCCACATACAATTTTTTTACATATATGACAATATGACAAATTACACATGTTTTATTTTTGATGCAGTGTCCTGTTTGGCATTTTTAACGTTAATTATTTTATTGCTTTGTTGTAACACTTGTATTTGTATCCGTTGATGTCGTCCTGCCCTTAGTGATATGATCTTATCGCAATTGTTCTGCTAGCTAAAGTTTAAAAGTTTGCCTAGATATTTGACTGCCACTAACTTTCTCACATAGAATCCAAGCATTTATTCCTGCTATATCTAAAATATTTAAAAAAATTTCTCTTCGATGTCCTTAAAGCTTATTTGTTTGAATACTGTCTGGCCATCTGATCTATAACATATACTTGATATTTTGTGTAGTTGTACAAGTAGGTAATGATTTCCGGTTTCATCTTTTTATCTGTACCTATTTCAATATTATTCAAGTGTAGTGAACTCAGTACTAAAATATTTTTGTTCGTTTTTCTTTAGTAAACCGTTAGCGTCAGGTCTTTGTGTTCGAAAATTTTGGTTTTGCACAATTTAATCTTTTCGTTTTTTATTGACGGCGAAGTATTCTTTATTTCTCGGGTTATTGTTCTACAAATGCAAACAGGTAGAAACCAATTAAAAAATTTGGTGTGAATACTCTTGAAGTACTATAATTTTATATGAAATAAAAAGAAAATAAATAAATTTTTTGAAAATACAAGACCTATGTAACCCCTTAAATTGTTAGAGTAACTGCATTGTAGCACGTTTTTTTATAAAATAATTTTTAAATTACAAATAATCTATTTAATTTCAAATTAAAATTTTGTTACCTTGTCTGGTTTGCTACCAACTTCTTGTTTCTTCTTAAAACTTAATACAAAAGTCTTGTCTCGATCTCCTTTAGAAGTCTCGGATTTTGTCTGCATCCTTAAAGAGGATTAAAAAAGTGAAGTGAACGAAATCAGAACAGTATGCAAAGTGGAAATAATATCCGACTGTATACTAAGTAGGAAAACAGAATGCAAGAATCAGATAAGCAGAATAAGCTTAAGACTTGCAGAATAAGCTAGTCAAGATCATCATCATCAATCAGCCAATCCCGTCCACTGCTGGACATAGGCCTCCCTCAGTTCTTTCCAGTGTTCTCTACACTGGGCCGCTTGTAGCCAGTTTCCCGCTACTCTTTTTATGTCGTCGGTCCATCTAGTCGGTGGTCGTCCTCGGCTTCTTTTATAATTTCTGGGCCTCCATTCCATAATTCGTCTTGTCCATCGTCCATCTTGTGTTCTGGCTAAGTGTCCTGCCCAGTTCCACTTAAGTCTCGTGGTTCTTTCGATGACGTCTTGAACTCTTGATCTTTGCCTGATTTGTCGGTTTGTTATGTGGTCTCGGAGGCTCACATTCAGCATTGCACGTTCCATGGCTCGTTGTGTAACTCTTAGTTTATTCGCAGATTTCTGCGTGAGTGTTAAAGTCTCTGCTCCATAAGTTTGTACAGGCAAAACACATTGGTTATAAACTTTTCGCTTGAGACACATGGGAATTGAACTTTTTAGAATATGGCTTAGTTTGCCAAATGCTGCCCATGTCAGGCCTATTCGCCTCTTTATTTCATTTGTTTGATTGTCTCTGTTTATTTTGATCTCGTGTCCCAGATATTTGTAAGTGTCTATTTGTTGTATGGTATTATTGTCGATAGTTATATTTCCACTCATTATGAGCTTTGTCATAAGTTTAGTTTTCTCAAAGTTTATCTTTAATCCTGCTCTTTCAGACAGACTTTTAAGCGAATGTAGCATAGAAACCGTATCCTGTAAGTTATCTGCGATTAATACGACATCATCTGCAAACCTCAGATGATTTAATCTTTCTCCATCTATATTGATGCCCATATCTTGCCATTGGGTGTTCTTAAATATTGACTCTAGAGCTGCCGTGAACAATTTTGGTGAAATATTGTCTCCTTGTCTTACTCCTCGACCTAAGCTGAATTTTTCTGTGTCTTCGTGTAGTCGTATACTTGATGTAGCGTTCTCGTAGATGTTTTTGATTAGTGACGTGTACCTGTAATCTATTCGGCTTTGATTTAGGGCTTCCAGTACGGTTTCAAACTCTACAGTATCAAAAGCCTTCTCGTAATCGACAAATGCAAGAACCAGTGGTATGTTGTACTCGATGCATTTTTCAATTAAGATCTTTATGGTGTGCAAATGGTCATTTGTGCCATATCCTCTCCTAAAGCCTGCTTGTTCTTTGGGCTGATAGAAATCAAGTTTAGGTGTTAGTCTCTTTGTTAAGATTTTCATAAAGAGTTTATACATATGTGTCAAGAGGCTGATGGGTCTATAATTTTCTAATTTAGTAATATCACCTTTTTTGTGTAACAAGACTATCACTGCATTGTTCCAGTCTTTAGGAATCGTACCCGCATGTAGGCATTTATTAAACAGTTCGCTTACTGATTTTAATAGAATTTCTCCTCCTGCTTTTATTGCCTCAATAACGAGTCCATCGTCACCAGGCGATCGATGGTTCTTCATTTCCTTTAAAGCTGATCTTACTTCTGACACAGTAATGGGTAAAAGTATTTCCGATCCCTGATTTATGAGAGTCTTTACTCGTGTCGGTAAATTTTCTTGTGATCTTTGGCTGGTATAGAGGTCTTTATAAAACTCTCTAGTTATTTTCAGAATGTTTTGTTTATCTGTTGTTGCCTTTCCATCTTTATCTTCTAGCTTGTATATTTCTTTTTTACTTTGTGTGAGTTCTCTTTTCATTATCTTTAAACCTTTGTTCTTTTCTACTGTTTGAGTAATTACATTAGTATTATATCTTCTTATATCTCTTCTAATATCCGCTGAAATTCTTTTATTTAGTTTTCTATATTCTTCTTTGTTTCCCTTTTCTTTCTCGCTAAGGTTTCGTCGTATTTCCATGAGAGCTTTTGTGTCTTTGCTAATCTTTTCACTTTTGGTATAATTTTTCTTGCAAAATTTGAGTTGTGCGTTTCTAACCGAGTCTGTAATTAATTTATTATGATCGTCGATACTTAGAGGTTTGGGATTATTACTCTGTAAAGTTTCTGCTATAAGCTAGTCAACATACCAAAAGACAAATCACCGTCGGGTAGAAGAATCTCATGACAGCAAATATTAACCTACAAACAGCTGTAAGAGTGGTAAAGGTGAATATTTTAACCGTAACGTAATAATGAGGGTAACCAATAAGACAAATATAATAAAAAAAATTTCACGCTATAACTAAATACTTCATTTGAAATAATAAGTTGCCTTTTTAAAAGAATAAAATACGACTGTAAGCAATAAAATTGTGAAACGTGCATTTATTAAGCCATTCTGCATGGTGTCATTAAACAATTTTAAGTACGCTTCGGCATGTAATATTAAATTATCGTTTAAAATAAATCCACAATTTACTGCCTTGGGCCGTAAATGATATTGAGCAATAAACATTAGCGTTTCTTAGTCAACGGCTTCGTTTAACATCCATTAAAGAGAAAAATATAGAGCGTACAGAACTTCAGTTTTATGATTAGATTTAAAATTATGAACCCGAAAACCATTAAAGAAGAAATTAATGAGATATATGGGCTATTTAGAAATGTTTTTTGTTTACTTAATAAGAGTAAATTAACATATATTTTAAATTAAAATTAAATGGGATAAATTATTGCAAAATCTTCCATGCGATGAATTTGCAAATATAGGGATACTTACGAGAAAAGATTAACTTACGTATCCTCAGGATGCAAGAATATGGTAAGATCCATTTTATAAAAATGTAAAACGATTTTAAAACTATTTCCTTGTAGCATGTTTTACACCGATATATTTTTAAATGGGATAATAAATCATAATGATAATTATATTTTATATTTTCTTTTCGACGTTTCAGTTTTATAAAGAATTTATTTAATAAATGACTACCGTAAAGTGGGGTGAAATTGATCAAAAAGAACGAAATTGATAATTGCAAATTATGAATGAAATATTTTAATTTTCCCTGAAATCTTAAAAGCTTAACAAACGGTTGACAACGTCGCTTTTGTTGGTAACACTAGCGTGAAACCTGTGATTGTTTAGTTGAGGTAAGTATATTTTTTTATAGAAAAATGCTTGTTTCAATTAATGCTATATTTTTAATAAGTTTCTTTAGCTTTATAACTTTCCGATGATGGAGAAAAACTACAAAAAATGTGCGATTTTAACTAATTATCCTAATAGTTACATCAACTGTCAACGCATGTAAACACGGTATTTTTTAGAGTATTATAATTTACGCGGGAAATTTAAAAATTCCGAATGGGGCTAATTTGATCAAATCTATGGGGCGAAATTGATCTTCACCTTCTTGATTGATCTTGAAATATAGACTCACCTTTTGAAATATTGATATATTCGTGGCAGACAGAAGAAATGGTCGCGGTGTGTTACGACGCCATCCGAAGTACATAATAAAAAGGCGTCCGGTGCTTACTGTTCGCTGTTTCGGTGATGAAGTGGACGTGTCGTTTCGAGATCGTCAGAAACCACCCTCTGGCCACGCTTCAAGGTGGTCGGTAGCAAGAGGGTATACCAATAAAGCACTCTATTGTATTGCGATTTTGAATGGCGATAATTTAAATTAATTGTCACGGTAATACGATACTTTACACGTTTTGTATGTATTGGCGACACAAAATAACAAAAATAACAAAAGAGAAAGTCAAATTTTCCTTACTTAAAACCAGACATGTATTTAAGCCACTTTAACAATTTTACGAGATTTTACGAAATAACAGGATACAGGAACAATAGCTTTTAAAGCAAAGTGGTTAGAATATACAATTAAATTAGATCGCATTATACTACAGTAAAAGAAAAATATTAAATGTAAAATATGAAAATAAATACCATATACTTTCCCAAACAATATTCATTACTAAGACGGCATAAAGAAGAAATTACCCAAAATGTGGCGACCAATATTAAAAAAAGTAGAGCTAATATAAAAAATAAGTTGCCCACTTCGAGAATCTGCGTAGAGAATTATAAAATATTCCACCCAATAACATATTCAATTACGACGAGAACAATGTACAAGATAACCCCGAAAATTCGAATGTAGGGGATACCTTTTCTCACATTTTACCAATAACTTGATATCTTTATGAAAAGAAAACAATGTGGGATCATATAATATGTTTGGTCAAAAACTCAACACATTTGGCCCAACCACTTGACGTCGGTTTTTTCACCCACTTTTAACCACAATAGATACGAAAGATTTTCCAAACTTGTTAAACACTACCATTCAGCACATGTTGAAAAAAAAAAACAAAAACAGTGGACGAAAATAGCGCTATAAAACGAATTATTGTTTCTTACTTTGCAGCCAATGGGAATTTCCCCTTTCTTCCTAGAGAAAGATTTAAGTAAGTTACCTAAAAAAAAAGAAATAGAGGACCAAATCGACAACCTTTTGGTACATTATCTAAAGGAGAAAAGATATTCAGCCATACATTATATTGTAGCTCAGCAACCTGATGAAACTAAAAGGGACGGTGAAAAAGAGCCACCAAGTGATAACAAAACAGAACTTGAAACATCTAACTTGGATGAGTCTGACAGTAATGATGGGGTTGACGATTTTGCCTATAACAAGGATGACATCAAAGAATGAGTTTTTCCGTTTAAAAAGGTATTGTTAGAAAGAATAAAGAGACAATATTATGGCTATTTTGCTAAAATTCAAAAAGCTTATAAAAAGGACCCAGACATTGTAGGATATAAATTTACAGATAAAGTAAAGAAGACCTTCAAACTGGTGAAACATGATAAATGTTCGGTTCAAGTGAGTGATAGTATTGCGATTTTACCCTATCCTGAATGTCTTAATTCAACAGAAACAGCTTGTATGTTATAAAAACGTTGGTGTAATAGAGATATAAAGAAAAGTAAATTGTGGTTTAAATTGCAATTGTTAAATTCGCACAGTATACATTTTTCAGAATACTTACATTAAAAAAAAAATAATAATAATAACGTGGGGTAAACATGATCGGCCAGCATTACATATTATGCTATTTTCATTCACCTAAAAGGGGTGATCAATTTTGTACCATTCAGGGTATGAAATTGTTCATCTAGTTGTTAGTCAAATCAAACAAATATTTTTTTATGGAGAAATATTTAATATAGATCTTGCTAAATCATATATGTAGTGAATGTTACAATTTACTATATGATATTTATGAATAAATAATTTTAAAGTGATCAATTTCAACCCATTTTACCGTACTCGTAATTGCAACAATTTAAGTCTGTACGATTTTGTCGGAAAGTTAAAAATCACCGAGATATTGAATAAAACCAATTCATATAAACCAATCCTTGTAAGGTCTTATGAAAGAAATTAAAATTGTATGAAATATAACCCTCTCCATTTTTATTCATGCGCAATAATGTCGTAGACTTAATAATAAATAAGATAATTTAATAATTATGCTTTGCTCACCCTTCCACTATTTTTCCCATAACCCGGAAAATATCGAACGCACGAAAAAATTTACAAAAAAAATTGTACGAAATCGCAATTACAACAATTTAAGTATGTACCATTTTATCTAAAAGTTTAAAATAGCTTATATATATTCAACAAAACTCTATAGCACCAATTTCCGTAAGGTCTTATACATGCGCTTTTACCGCCTACGGGTGACCTCAAATATTACTTTTAACAAAAAAAATTAAAGAGACTAAAATTGTATAAAATATAAATTTCTCTGTTTTGTTTTGGGTACATTTATTTCGTAATGTTAATATGAAACAAAATAACTTAATAATTATACTTTCCCTCTTTTCCCCTATTTTACCCTTAACTTGTAAAATATCGACCACACGAAAATGGCGCAGATATTGAGCAAAAATGGTTCTTCTTTTTCATTTTCAACTTCAAGATGGCGTCTAATGCAACAGTTGGATTTAGTTCTGATTTTAAATTTACACTACAATTGACTTCCCTAAGGGTTAGAATAATAAAATTTGGAGCAACTCGCCATGTAAGGTTAGGCCTTTTTTTCGTCTAACCCGACTGGGCTATTTTTCTTTTGGGCTATTTAATTATAACTAGAACTTATATTATGTTATATATAAAACAGCTACATTTCTAAGTCACATTGCAACAGAGAGAAATTGTTTACCTGGTTCATTGTGTTCTCTTACCTGGTTTATATAAAAATATAGGATATGTTTATTTGGTGTCAGGGTTGAAGGACCTGATTATCCAGACTATTACTTGTATTACATTAACCTTAATATTTTATGTTTATGCATATGTATACGAGGTTCATTTGTATTAATAAACTAACATGCCCATTTTTTTTTCAGGTAAGAAAATACTCATAAATTTATTATCCGTAAATCTATTTCCAATTGTGGTAAGTACACCTAAAATAATTTTTTAAACTAAAATTTTTGTTTAATTTAATACATTAAATGTACTATATGTAAAATATCTACTATCTAACACATAATTTTTGCGTGTTCAAATAATGTTATCAACTGTGAGTCTATACAATCCCGGTAGATGAAAATCCGGTAAGATAGTTTTTTAAATCATGATGTTCATAGTAAATCTTTAATCTTTCTCGATTTTACTCTCTGATATTATGTGTATCACAGGATATGTATCTTCCGTGACAAGACAAATTATTCCGCCACTTATCCGTGGCGGTATCTTACATGTTTCAGTTTTTTAACGGGTTATAACTTTTACTCCTTTTCAATATTATACCTATCATCTATAAAATGGATAATAAAATTTAGATTTTCGTTTATAATTTTTTTAATACTCAAATTTAAATATTAATAAACTATATGTGGAAATATAATTTTAACAAAAAAAAAATGATATCTTGTTTTCTATTGGTCATAGAAGATTATGTTTTTTTTGAACAGTGTCTTTTTTCATCAGGTTTTTATTGTGCTTACTTTCAAGTATGCGACATACAAAATGTCAAAGTTATTATAAATGTTTATAAACTAAAAAGTCACTCCATTTTTAAACTGTTTTTTAATAAAAAATTTATAAAAATGTTGCAAATTTTTGTAGTCTACCTTCAAAATGAACCCTCATAAAATCAATTTGGATTTACATAATATATCTAGAGTGACTGTCTGGGCAAGTACAGTTTTTTAAATAATCGCACTCCGGGACGAAAAATTTAAGTAACATAAATTATTTGATTGATATATTTGAAAAGCACACTTGAATAACTCACTAACTCATGAGTACAACTTATGAGCCACAATTTTGAATATTTATATTACCTGTTATTATGTAAAAACAAAGTTATTAAGATTACTGTAAAAATGAAGGTTCTTTGCAACTATCGGTGAATTTTATTTTAATTAATTTAAACCATTTTTCTCTAACCTGCATAAGAAACGTTTTATAGACAAAAATGATTTTTTAAAATTTTTAAGATTGTTTAAAAAAGCGTAAGCAGCTGTACGTCTTCACGGATTTTTCATCAGATACCCCTCATACACATTTTAGAACCTTTAAATAGCAATATCAGATTTTTACGTAAAATGAATGATTTTTCCCAGGAAGACTTGGGTAAAGAAGGGTTTTTGAACAGTTCGTACTTCCGATGTTAACTTATGGTGCACACTCTTACATTCACCAAAAAATCTGTAAAAAAATCAGAGTTAGGGATGGCGGTTGTTGACAAAACACCGGTTTTCGTTTATACCAATTTTCTTTACTCACAGTTTAACCTGACGGTTATAACCGGTAAATAAACCGATTATTCCAAAAACCAGTGTTCGGTTTTTTTTTATAAATAACCAATGTCCAATAGGTTACAATGTTACATTTACATTGCTCTTTAGTTTGCTCCATTCGAATCGATATCAATATTATCGATATCGATACTATCGAAAAAATATATCGATACCAACATAATCAATTAATATATAAACAGTAATTTAAAACCAAAAACTTATCAGTAAAACTGCTAAGTAAAAGTAATAATTTAAGTAAAAAATAGGTTTCAAGGTTACACATAGTTTGCAGTATATAAAATTTCGTATTATGTTGGCCAGTACTTTTATGAAGCCTATCTATTTATAGCTGATATTTTACGTCAACTTCTCTTAGCCGACACAATATCTTTCAACAATGACACCACTTTCTCTGATGCCACCGAGCTTCGGATTAACGACATGTATATTTTGGCATACAAGTTCTGCTCTGCTACCACAATACAAACAAGTCTCTTAATCTCGGCTGCAAAAGCTGCTGCAGTTAACGAGAGAGTTTATTTGGTAAAGAGCTTTGAATCTGTGTTTCTAGCCAACCTGAACTGAAACCACTATTCACCAACTTCATGTGAAGACCAAAGAGGGTTTGATTTTGATCTCACTTTTGTCTCTTCAGTTAGGTAGTTTGGTAGGAGCAGGAAGAAAGAAATTTTAAAATTTTGGCAAGGTACTTCCTGACTTCTGCGCCTAAATTGGATGTGGCTTTGTTTATAAATAATTTTTTTTTAAACTTGGCTGTGTGTTTAGAAATACATAGCCGAGGGTTTTGTGAAAGCTTGATGCCTCGGTCTTGAAGGTTAATTACAAGTTTTTGGCATAAACTTTGGGCTGCACTCTATTTTGGAAAGAGTTTTTTTAATGACCTTTCGATGATAGACACAAGGTTAAAAGTAATATACTGGGAACTTAAGATCTCTTTTATGGCCTCATCGAAATGAAATAAAATGTTTATAATTTTATTGATTAATTCTAAGTCTGCACTAGAAATCATTCTCACTTCCACTGCTTTTTTAATTAAGGGATCTGCCTATATTGCAGTTATGTAATCAGACATTAATGCAAAACTTTGGAGCATATAATAGATAGAATTCCATCTAGTTGGTATCACTGTACCAAAAGTTTTTCCATTAGATTTTTCCATAAACACGTTGCTACATCTAGTAAAATTGACTATGATTTTAACTTCGCTTAATACCGCACCGTTTACAATCTCTAGGCGATCTATAACAACTAAATGTAATATGTGTACAAAACAATGCAGGTTTTTGCCCTCTCCGAGAAACTTCCTCACTCAAACCACCATGTTTGCTTCTCCGTCCGTGCAGGCGCCAACAACTCTAGCAAGAGTGATGTCGACTTCATGAAGGAGCTCCTTCATGGCTTTGCAGATACAATCTTCAGTATGACATTCCCGAAGGCGTCGAACACCCAACATCATTGTCTCAAGACTGGTTATTTTTTTGAGGATTTGTTCTCCGGTTTTTCACCCGTTATTACTTTAAAAAGGAAAAACCGGTTATAACCGGGACAAAAAAAGCCGGCAAAACCGATTATTGCTGAATAAAATAAACCCGTCTTAGGTTATAATCGATAGGTTTTTCGCACCTGTAATCAAAGTCACGTGGCGAAAAGAATAGAAACCAAAGTTGCTATAACAAAATAGCATACATAAAATAAAACTATGCTGGAGAGAATGGAGAAAATGAACGACAGTAAGGGGACTAAACGCATGGTGGAGTGGCTTCCTACGCTTAATGCAAATATAAGTAGAGGTAAACCTCCAACACGATAGAGCGATGATACTAAAATAATTACAACAAACTGTATTCATATGACACAAGATCGGCAGCACTAAAGGGACTGAGTGAGGCTTATGTTCAGCAGTGGATACTACAGGTTGCATGGTGGTTATAATGGTGATTATTTTGTCTTACATTAAGCTTACTTAGTATTTACATCAAACTATTATTTGAAATGTGTGACTTTAAAACATAAATAATATATCCTCGATCTCTTATTGACCTATTAACAGTGCTGTCTTCTTTTTATCGATTTATTCATTTAATATTGTTATTCAGATCCTACTACATTCTGGAGAGGAATTTGCAACTCAAATTTATATTTATCTATGAATAATTAAAAATGTATCTCAAAATAGAAATTAAATAAAATAATTTGTATAATGTATACCTTGAGAACGACATGTCAAAATAAATTATTTATTATCGATTAAAATTGTGGTAAATTCCCTTTAAGAGAAAATAATATAATAATTTGCTTAATCAATTTATATAAACTTAATGGAAAAATTATTTTGTATACAATATTGCGTTTTGAATAATTAATTTCTTTTAATCGCTACTGCATATTCATCGGGTAAGTATTGTTGAAATAATTTTATCGATTATAATCCCGTTAAACCGGGAGCAGCATATTACGAAACGGGAACAGTTTAACTTGTTTGTCCTAAATCGAGCACACTTTGTTTGAATTTGAGTAAAGTCAAATATGTACTGACTGTAAAAAAACTGAACATTCAGTAATATATGATTAATCTTAATGATTTTTTTACAGACTGTGCTGTAATTAAACTTAAAAATTATTATTTATTCCACATGATTAATTAAAAATAACACAAAAATTTAGTTAAAAAAGTTTACTATTCTTTAATTATTTTTAAAAATAAATGATTTGTAGTATTTTAAGAAATATTAGCTGTCTATGATATCAAATGATGTCAGTTGGATTCCCACTTTTTCTTCATTAAGTTCCATCTTCTATCGAAGGTTGAAAATCATCATGGCTATGCGGATCCTGTTGACTGCCTCTCTAAATAGTTCTGCACTACTGCATTCAAACCATTCTCTCAAGTTCTTAAGCCACGATATTCTTTGTCTTCCGACATTTCGCTTTTCTCTAATTTTACCTTGCGTAATAAGCTGCAATGTTGAATATCTTTGCCCACTCATAACGTGGTTCAAGTACCCAAGTTTTCTTCCGTCTTTTGATAGTCAATATTATTTCAGCTTCATTTCCTATTCATTTTCACTTATTTAGATGCACTTTTTTAACGTCCATGCTGCCAAGCCATAAAGAAGAGTAGTAAATACGTAGCACCGAAGCATTATTAAACGTAATCCGTAACTTATATTCCGACAACAAAAAAACTTCTTAAGTTTAACGAATGATGCAGACGCTATTTCAATACGTGTATTAATTTCTTTGGTTTGTACTACTACATTTGACGTTATCCATGTTATTAAGTATTTGTAGGTATCAACCACCTTAATTAAAGTATCTTCAACAATAAATTTTATTAAGTCGTTGCATTACGTTCTGTAAATCATTGTTGTTATCTTTCATTATTACTGTATCGTTTGCAAAACTCAAGTTATTTAAAGCTTCTTCATTAATAGATATACCTTCTGTTGAATCTGAGATCTCTTCTTTAAATACCTCTTAACTGTAGACATTGAAAAGTAGTGGTGACAGCACGTAACCCTGGTGGACTCCTCTCAAAGCGGCCGCTCTGACTACTTTTATAAACAAAGAAAACCTACATTGTCCTGTATAGCTCATCTATACCGGTTGTGCACGATACAGATAACTAGTATGTACCTATGGTCAAAATTAGAAACAGCTTTTATAAAGCAGAAGTCGGTCAAATAGTCGATTAGCGCAGGCGTTTGACTGGCATTTTGATAAACTGAAATGCTCTAGTTGGCGTACTTTCGAATCCTGTCCCGATGTACAGAAATATAAAAAATGTAGAAGTTCAAAATTCTTAACGAATCTGCTACTTAGACTAGAATACGTTTTTTGTGTGGCCGGCTTATAGTGGACCACTATAATAGCATCAGATTAGGGCTTGTGGTTTGGTGATGCTCGCTTTGTTGATACGCCTACGAAACGTCACTTTAGTTAGTAAACACTAGCGTGAAATCTGTGATTGTTTAGTTAAAATATGTATATTTTTTTATGGAAAAAAGCTTGTTTTAATTATGGCTATATTTTTGATAGGTTTCTTTGGCTTCCTAAAATTTCAGTGTCTGAGAAATACTACAAAAAATGTGCGATTTTAACTAATTGTCTTAATAGTTACATATTCGTTGTCAACAAATGTAAACACGGTATTTTTGAGGGTATCATAATTTACACAGGAAACTTAAAAATTCACAATTTGATCAGGTCTGTGGGCGAAACTAATCTCCACCGGGGGCGAATTTGATAACATTTTTTTTCAACAAATTTTAAATTAGTGCTTTCTTTTAAAAAAAAATGGTTTAAAATTATATAAGAAAACTTGGTTCTTGTCCATATAAGGACTGTGACGAAGTAAGGGTGGAAAATTCCCTCCAGAAAGTTCTTCAGGAAGGATGGTCCTTTCGTCACGCTGCCGAAGAATATAAAATTTCCTATGAAACCCTAAATAACCGCTATAATGACCGACATTAAAAATGGTGTGCATACTATATTTTCCGCTAACGAAGAAAAAATCATTATACCACGTGCTGCAATATGCGGCAAGTGGGTATTTCTCCTTGACTTGCGAGATATAAAATATTTAGCCAAAAGTGTTTTTAATGCTCAGGGTCGACAAGTGCCTCTTTTGAAAAACAATTTACCTGAAACTGACTGGGTATATTTATTACTGAGATGGCATAAAAAGTGGCGAATAATATTAAAGTACTCAGAGCCTACTTCAAGAAACTGCGTAGAGAATTAAAAAATATTTTACCTAATAACATATTCAATTACGACGAGACCAATGTACAAGATAACGCCGTAAATAAGAAAATAATATTTCAACAGAGCACCAGATATCCCGAACGGGTTTTTAATTTTACTAAAGCAGCAACTATAATAATATGTGCTTCAGCTTCAGGATTGTTGTAACCACCATATATAATTTATAAAGCAGAAAAAATTTGATTACAATGGACTGAAAATGTTCCAAAGGATCATCATGCTGTACTGACATATGCTGCTTTGTAGGTTCTCGATATAATCCCACCCATCATGGATGGATAAATTCACGAACATTCACTTTGACCATTTTAAAACATGCAAAATGTCTTAACGGGCGAAAAATTATGATAGGAGCTAACCTTTTCTCACATTTTACGGGTAAGTGATATCTTTATGCGAACAAAATGTGGGCTTTATATGTTTGGTCAAAAACTAAACACATTTGACATTAACACTTAATGACGGTGTTTTTGTCCCTTTCAGATGGCTTGGAGAAAATCTCTTAGTGATTGGTAAAACTGTCATCCCACATTAACCACAATAGATACGAAAGATTTTCCAATCTTGTTAAACATTACCCTTCAGCACATGGACAAAAATATAAAAATAGCGGACGAAAACACCATAAAACGAATTATTTTTTCCTCCTTTGCAACCACGGAAATTTACCCTTTTAATCCCGAGAACATTTTAAATAAATTACCTAAGACGATGAAAAAATAAAGGGACAAATCGACAATCTTTTGGTACATTATCTAAAGGAGAAAAGATATTCAGCTGCACCATCCAGGCTGAATATTAAGCAAACCAAACTAAATGTCGAGCCAGAAAAAAGTGTTGTAGTTCAGCAACCTGATAAAACTGAAAACTACAGTAAAGAAGGGCCACCTAGTAATAACGAAACAGAAAGTTAAACGTCTAACTTGGAAGTGTCTGACAATAATGATGGGGTTAAATATTTTGCCTATAACAAGATTGACATCAAAGGAGTTTTTCTGTTAGTAAAAGTATTGGGAGGAAGAAAGAAGAAGCAATACTATTGCTATGTTTCTAAAATCCAAAAAGCCAATGAAAAGGACCTAGACGTCGTAGGATCTAAATCTACGAATGAAGTATACAAGGCTTTTAAACTGGTCAAACATGATAAATTTTCGGTAGAAGTAGGTGATATTATTGCCATTTTGCCCTATTCTAAATTCCTTAATTAAACACAAACAGCTTGTATATTTTGAAAAGCAGGTTGATGTAATGACTGTGTAGAATATCACCATGTTCAAAGATATTTAAAATTATTTTTGGTGTTCTACATTGTAGTACTAGCCCAACTTTGTCATTCTTTGGTTTAACCATATTAAAGTTTACTTTTCGTGACCTGTTTCAGACGATTACAATTATAAATATAGCTCTTTGGTTCAGTTTTTCTGTATATCATCGTAGCTTTTGTTTGTGAAACCTAATTTAGGGCGTGTTAGCATATTTTTGTTTTCTGTGTGAATAAAATAAATCTGTAGAAACGCAAATGGTGGTTTAAATTACAATGATCAAATTCGCCCCAGTATATATTTTATAAAATGCTTACATTTTTTAAAAAATATTTATAACGTGGGGTGATCATGATCGGCCGGTATTACATATTATGCTATTTTCATTCACTTAAAAAGGAGTGATTAATTTCGCCCCATTTAGGGTATGAAATTGTTCATTTAGTTGTTTGAATTTTTTCTGTCACAATCTTAATGAAAAAAAATTATGGAGAAATAATGGACTGAAATAGGTAAAAGTTTATTGTGAAGAAGCAGTCAATGGTTTTGGACTAGGAATATAGTAAAACTTTTAAACGTTTCGTCTAGATTTCGAATTTATTTAATTTTACTTCAGGATATCTAAAAAAATGAATATATGATTGTATTAATTTCGAGACTTACTTGTGGTAAGAATTAGTTATAAGCAGTGCTTTTACATATTTTGTACATATTTTATTGGATTTAGTTTTTTGATATACTTTATGCATCACTTTGGTTGTAATTAAGCTTCAAAGTACTCGTATTTTAGTAAAACTTGTTAGGTTACCATTGTTTGTCTCTACATCTGAACAGAACTTTAGGTGATGTCGTTATGATAATCTTAAATACTTCGAGATATAAACATTTATTTATAATAGTAATTAATAACATTTAGTTTTATTTAATATTTTAGGCATTGAAATATTCTTTATGATATCTGAGATATACCTGACAATCTAACGATAGAAAATGTATTCTCTATGTTATAACAATTAATATAACATTGATAAAGTATTAAATTAAATCCAAAAGCGTAGACTTACATCAAAGAGTTTTATTTTAAAAGTAAAAATAGATATATAACACCCAGTTGTTTCGCCTGGCTACACGTGCTGAAACGACTAACCTTCGAAAAAACAAAAATCTGTTATCTCTTATAAGAATAAATCAGTGGCCACTTCCATCGCACTAGCTCGATTCGTAGTCAAATCCAAACCCTCTATGTTCTATTTTCGGAATATATTGCAACGGAAAATGAAGCGCCAACACGCTAACCCATTGGAATCGCTATACTACCGCTTTTGCAGCGAAGCTGTTACGTAACACTGTGGCTTATGGCCTATGATTACACTGAACTTGATCTTTATTGGCGGTTTAAAACTGGGTCGCTTTTTCTGTTAAACGTGCAATGAAAAGTTTAAATGTTTTTGCTTCTTTTTTAGTACAAAAAGCTTTAATTATATATGGCTCATATAACTATTATAAGCCACAGGGTTGCACATACATAAGCTTAGTTTTTATTGTAATCTCTATACCGATATGTAAATACATATATATATGTATATATATATATATATATATATATATATATATATATATATATATATGTATATATATATATATATAAATATATATATATATTGATGATGATATTGTTTAAAAAATTTGTTTATAAGTTATATACTAGATAATATTAGATATTAAAAGTATTTGGTTGTTTAAATAAGTTATATACTAGAGAATTTTATAAAAAAGAAATTAGCATATAATAAGTGTAAAAAGTTTTATTTTAATAATTATAATATTGTAAATATATTTAAGTGAGCCATGTGATTAGGCAACCCAATATACCTACTCGGAATAAATGACAGTTAGAGAAATTAATAATTTGCGAATGTGAAATAGGGTTATATGTTGTTTAAAATGTGTAGTTTATTAAATTAGAGTGTTTAAGTTACTGATTTAAGTTTATATTCTGATCTGAAAAGCCTAAATGTCGATAAAATTCTCGATAGAAAAGAAAGGAATTCTCTAGAATACAGAATTTAACATTTGTTTATGGTAGAACTTTCTCGAATATGGTTATGTCTATGGACATAATCGAACATATACTGTTTCGAGAACATTCATATGGAGGAAATGGAACAATTCTAATAGGATTTCTTGCCAGATGGTTCGGGAAGATTGAAAAGGTATAGATACTCGGTGATTTGGATTCAAAATGGCCAATCAGTTAGTAAGAAAGTTAGTTACAGTTATAAAGTCAGTCGGTCCTATTTTCAAGATAGTTCAAGATAGAATACAGTCAATCAGTTGGTGAAATGTTCAATATAGTGAGTTCAATGAAGATTAAGAAACAGTATAAAGAAAATATTATTGAAGATTAAAAATTATGTTATGTATAAATAGTGATTGGATAATGGAAGAAGTATTAATTGAAAATTAAAATTATATAATATATTTGGTGATTGGATATTGGTATATTGAAAAAAAGAATAAATATAAATGCTATTAAGAAGAAAAATATTTTAAATTGGTGGAAGCTGATAATAGGAAAAAGGAATTTCACAAAAACAAGGATAACCGAGGCTGAGAACGAAGACATTAAGTGGTGATTAAAATCTATATAGTGGAAAACAGTTCATTTAGGCATTCAGTGACAGAAGGGTACAAAATTTTGTTAATATAATTTAGTTAGTGTCATAATTATTTCAATTTTAAAGATAGTTTGTTTAAATTTAACATTGTCTATATAATTTAATTAGTTTCATAAGAATTTCAATTTAAAGATAGTTTATTTTAAATTCTGCATTGGTTATGTTAGATATATATGTGTGTTTCATAATAGATATTCTTTGAGAACCGCGATAAAAACCCTATATATATTATTAAAAACACTCATTGCTCATCATTCACAAATAATACATCATAACAGTATATATATATATATATATATATATATATATATATATATATATATATATTGTTATGGATCAGTTTATCAATCAGAAATAGAATAAAGAGTTTTTTTATTATTTTAATATACCGCGGGCATATAAGTTTAAATACAACCCTGTACTTATTTGTAATAGTTAGAATAAGAGAAGACATTGTTCTGTGACGGAACAGTTTTTCCTTGAAAGACTGAGTGAATAGTGAAAGGACAATGGAACCCGTATAATTTTATAGATTTAAGAATAAACTTGTAATTGTATTTTGCGGTGGGCATTTTTCAAAAGTAAATAAGAATTAGATTTAGATATGAGATAACAAGAATTTGGAAACTTATTTCTGTTGAAAAAGGCAAAATTGTTAATGGTTTCTGAATAGTAATTTGAGTGAAAGTAGTTTATTTGTTTTAAATATTATGTTGGAAATTTTCTAAATCGAAAATAAGTGGGAAAAATGAATACTTATGATTGGTTAAAAAGGAATGATGGGGAATGAGAGAGTTGAGAAGGTTTGTCTGGTGAGATTAAAAAGATTATTATGTTAATGGCAGACCAGAAGAGACGACGTGTTTTCGTGTAGTCAATCTGAGTGCCAGTGTTTTCGTTTGTTAGTGAAAAAGGTGGAAGCTGAGAGCAGATCAAAATCGAGAAGATTAATACTTTTTTTGAGTCTGCATAGTCCACGAGATATAATTGAGAAAGAAAGGAGAATTTGTGAGTAAAGAGTACCGGTCAAAAGAGGATTGGGCTTGTGTTTTTTCGGAGGAGTAGTTTGTTGGTATGCGGTTTGGATCGATGCTGAGAACGGGAAAGATTTGATGGTAGCCGGACATAATCAAACAAGGAAAGAACTGTGGTTTGATCGAGAGGAGACATCATTGGTGTAAAAAAAATAAAGGTCAGTCAAATAATTTGAATGAAAGAAAAATCTAAGATATTCTAAAGATAAAATCAAATATAAGCATACGAACTAAGATTCCAAGTTTCAAAGAGATATTTTTTTTGTGAATAAATTATATTTTTATATGGTAATTTTTTTTAGTAGATAGTATTATAAAACAGATCAATAGATAGTTTGTAATTAAAATTAAATTTAGAGTATAGGAGTTTGTTGGAAAAGATAATTGCCCACAAAATTTATTTATTCATATTCATCGTATTGCTTATTGGAAATAAATAATAATTTGTGTGCATATTTATGTTGTTTTAATGTTAGTTCCGTTTCCTGTTCTATCCCGATTATGAGCAACTAGGAGATACTGAACCCACTAGAAGAGATATATAAAGTAAACTGATTAAAGTAAAATTAAAAAGGCACCCTGAGAAATTTTAATAGTAATTGATTTGTATGACTCTGCATAAATTAGTGAATTAATTAATTAAATTGGTGTTAATTTATAATAAAACATCATAAAGCATATCACAACAACATGGCGAGCCAACGTGGGGTTTAAAAGTATCTCTAGTTGTGAATTTGAAGGATCAGAAACGGAAAACAGGTGATTGAGAGAATTTATTTGCCCGTCGGAAAATTAATTAATTAAATAATTGGATTAATTAAATTAGTGTTAATTTATAATAAAACATCATAAAGCAGATCACAACAATATATATATATATATATATATATATATATATATATATATATATATATATATATATATATATATATATATATATATATATATATATATATATATATATATATATATATATATATATATATATATATATATATATGTAATGAAATTATAATTTTATCATTCAAATATTGCCGCGCTCTACCGAGCACATTATCTGGAATATTAGACACAACCACTTCTGTCATCTTTATATTTAAAAACTTGTCACCTTGTCAGATTTTTATTTTGTGGTTAAGAATGTTAAACATCCAGAGTCAGTGCCATTAAATGTCGTTTCTTTAATTTCAGGTAAAATTTTGTGTAAATAATGTAAATAGAACATGTTTTAATAAATCTTTAATTTCAGAAATTCAGTTGTGTTACTAATTATCAAAAGGAACCTTATATATATATATATATATATATATATATATATATATATATATATATATATATATATATATATATATATATATATATAAATATATTATATATGTATTTATATATATATATTTATATTTATACATATTTATATCCATACACATATATATATATACATATATGTATATATATATATATATATATTATATATATATATATATATATAAATATATTATATATGTATTTATATATATATTTATATTTATACATATTTATATCCATACACATACTTATAATGATTATCTTAACTATGTAATAGCCTGTGATATATATATATATATATATATATATATATATATATATATATATATATATATATATATATATATATATATATATATCACAGGCTATTACATAGTTAAGATAATCATTATAATAGAGGCATTATTAAAACCTTGCTTATTCCATTAACCCTAGAATACGGGTCATTCGTAAATTTGACGACGCTCATAATACATCGGGCATTTTTGCCACTCTCGTTTATTTTAACGATTTACCGAATTGAGTACCTTCCTGATTAGTATCGAGCTTGATAGTATCGCAAACGGTTGTTGTAATTTCCAATTCTAAGACCATATTTCTTTGCTTGTTTTGTAATTTTTACGAAAGTCCCGTGTTTACGTTATATAATAAATCAGCTGGTTCTTATTGTCTTTATTTTGATTTTTATTGTTTTAGTAAAAAAAATTAAGGTAAATTGTTTTTTCATTCTCATGACATAATATAATATTTAAGTTTTTCTTATTAGGATGTCAAATAAAAAGTTTTTGTCCGCAAAAGAACTTGAGAAGGAAGCGGCACGTATTATGAATGGGGAAAACAGTGATCCAGATCCGTTTGAAGATAGTGGTAGTGACTGGGAAGAGGGCAATTTGGAAGCTAAATCCTCTGGCTCCGATAGCGGGGTTGATGCGGAAAATAATTCGTCTGTTTCTTCTGTTGGCCTTATTCAAGAGGAATATAACAGTCCAGTTCAGTCTGAAGAAGAGGTAGAAGATAGTTCAGATGAAAATGATATTCGTTTATCACAAGTACGTAAACGTTCAAAATATGTAATAAACTTTAAAAACAAATGCCCCAAGGGTAAAAATGGTCACAAATGGTAACAGTGTTGCGTCAAGGATCTAAAAGAACAGCTGCTAGGAACATATATCATTTTATATCGGGTCCTAAAGGGACTGCAACAAACTGTTCTACGCTGGATTCTGTAACACACAAATGCAGAGATTGCCGATCTAGCTCGAAAATACAGTGGCCATCAGGTTATTAGCATAACGACAAAAGACGAATTAAAAGCTTTATTTGGTATTTTAATTCTTTCTGCGGCAAAGAAAGACAATCATTTATCAGCAAGGCACATGTTTGATGCCACCATTTCAGTCAATTTTTACAGATCTTGTATGAATTGTGATCGCTTTTTATTCCTGCTAAACTGCCTTAGATTTGATAACAAGAAAACAAGAGAAGGGGAAAGATAAATGATCCCTTTACACACATTCGAGAAATTTGCACCATTTTTATCGATACGTGTAAAGCATCGTATTCTCCATTCTCATATGTCACAATTGACGAACAACTTTTGGCATTCCGAGGACGTCATTTTGGGATGTATATTTCTAACAAACCAGCAAAGTACGGGATAAAAATTGTTATGGTATGCGATCCTTCAACCAAATATATGATAGATGCAAGTCCTTACTTGGTAAAAAAACAGAAACCAACGGTTTGCCTCTAGGTCAATTTTATGTAAAAGAGTTGACTAAATCAATTCACGGTACGTATCGTGACGTAACTATGGACGACTGGTTCACATCGGTTTCTCTTACTGATCAATTATTACAAGATCCTTACAAATTAATCATGATAGGAACCATTCGTAATGATAAAAAAGAGATTTTTAAGGAATTCTTGAACGTAAGACCGAAACTGTAATACGTCAATGTTTTGTTTCGATCAAAAAAGGACGTTAGTATCTTACATGACACAGAGAAACAAAGTAGTTTTGGTACTTTCAACAATGCATGGGGGAGCAAAAATCGCAGAAGAAACCGGCAAGCCATCCATAATTCATAACAATAATGTAACCAAAGTCTGCTTTGGTCGACACCTTCGACTAAATGTGTTCTAATATGAATTCCAGCAGAAAAACACGCAGATGGCCATTATGCGTATTCTATGGAATGATAAATATGGCCAGCATAAACTCCTACGTTATTTATACTTTTAATATGTTAAAAAAAAGCGAAAAACCTATCTCCAGATATCAATATATGATTTAGTTAAGCTTTTGTCTTGCAAAACCATGGATATTAAACAGATACAATACTGCAAGTTTATGTCTAAATATTCGCCAAGACATAGCTGAAATCCTCAACAAAACTAAAGGAGATGATGAAAATGTGGCCCAGGAAAAGAAGAAGAAGACTTGTTTCTACTATCCAAGCAAAAAAGGCGCATGACCACCAACTATTGCAAGGAGTGCAAGAAGCCAATTTGCGGAGAACACCGAGGAGATATTTGTACCTTATATTCCTAAAAATACTCAAATATGGTTGTTTCATAAGTTTATACTTTTGTAAGATATACTAAGAATCTTAATTGTTTACCCAATAAAAAAGTGCTAAGTCACCATGACAACGGACCAGCTGTACATCTGTCATCGCCAAGGAGAAATTGAATTGGGCTACGAACTGTTGCCCCATCCACCATATTCTCTAGATTTTTCTCCGTGTTGTTTTTTTTTTGTTCCTAAATTTAATAAACTTAAAAAAAGGCACTTGCTGGCCAGATTTAAGTCGAAACAGGAGGTCGTCGCCTCCACGGAAGCCTACAGGTCGCAGACCTCGAGAAAGCGTATTTTTCATTTGGGTTAAAAAAGTTCGAGTATCTCTGGGTGAGGTGGATCGAGCCCAAAGTATTTGGGCTCGATCATTTTTTCAAAATTTTCCTTTTTCTTTTGTAGGCAAATACTTATCGAACCGCCCTAGTAATGTAATGTTTGAATATTATTTTTTGGATATAATTTTCTTTCGTCTAGCTCTGTCTAAAATTGTTTAATTATTAATTTCATCTGTGTATTTCTGGCGGTTTGGTAATTCCCTCACATTTTCCTTTTTTCTGGCGTTAGAAGGCGCATTATGAGACAATCAAGCAAAATCACTCAAAATAATGTAAAAAGTTGCACTTCAAAGAAGTATAAAGCACAAAGAAAAAGCTACCAATTATAAAAATAAAAAAACGAATTTTTAAAACGAAAATTATATAATACGAGAGAACATATTTTTATTTTCAAATAAAACGAAACAGCAGACCGGAGTATAATATCATTCAATTATAAACGTTTTTACCTACTGGACTAATGTTTCGTCGTCAATAAGATCAGTGTAATATGTTTCGTTTTAAAAAGCCATCATGTTTTGCTAACGAGGCAAATTGGTAAAAAGAATACGTAATTATAGCACACAGTTGTGCTCATCTGTATAAAAGGGAAAAACAATTTACTTCCGACCGATACGGAGAGCTCAAATGTCGTACACGTTTACTTCGGTGATTAATTCCACCCCAAAAGCCATTTTCAAATTTACTGAATGTTCATCATTTATATTGTCGGTGTGGGGCGCTATACGTATATGTAAACCACAAAACTGGTAGCTGTAATTTTGTAAGACCGCCTTTAATATTTTTTATATATATAATGTTTTTTATATACATATATACAGTGAGGTTTATAATTTTTTCCTTCGTTGATTTTTTTCTTTTTATGTCTTATACGTTAAAACAGGGATGTTTATAATTTTTTTCTTGTCACTGAGCTTTTGCTTTTTCTTTCATACAACAATAACAGCCAATTATATTATTACTTGTTTAAAAAATCAGTTCACATGTTGTCAGTTTGAATTCCGAAAAACTCAAACTGGTGTATAAATTTGTAATAATAGACTATTATAACGTTTTCTTCTGTATGCCCTTTGTCTCCAGACAGTCAAGTAAATACAAATTATTTTTTTTGTTGCCCTTTCCGAATTATTTTATTCCTTTTTCAAGACTGTAATATATATAATAAATGTGTAAATATTTACAAAATATCACAATTCGTCAGTGCAACTTACTAGTCGTTGAGATTCTTTAAAATAAACTTTAAGACTTAAAATTAATAACACAAATATAAAATATAATAATGGACAATACATTCTAAAAATTTTGGCCAGGATAGTAAAACTTAGTTTATGTCATGACATGCCATGTCATGTCATGATTTTTAATTATTAAACCTCTCTTAATGGTATGTAACCAGTTATGCATACAAGAATATGTAGAAGTTAATATTTATTTTATTTTTGATGTTTTTTCAGTAAATAACAATAAATGTTGCTCACGTTATTTATGTCAGACTTTTTATTTATGCATAATTATGCATAATTGAAAATACATATTGAAATTATAAAAAAAAAAATAGTAGAAGCACCGGCTTTATTTTTCCATACAAACAGTTTTTGACACAATTCTTTATTTTTAGAATTAAAAATAATTTTATAATGTTCAACATTGTTTATTTACCATGAAAAACAATTTTTCAACATTTTCTTTACAATAGAGTTAAAATTTTAAATTTGTGCATTAACTTTAATATTAAAATTGAAAATTAAAAGTATTAAAATATACTGAGATTGTTAAAAAATGTTAAAATCTATATTAATCTATAAATATTTTTTTATATGTATGAAGAAAGTAAGCTTCTATTTTCTATTTGCTATGCTATCAAAGAGCGACATCTAGTGGCATAAATCAGCGAAGGTGTTAGCAGTATTAATATTTTAGTCTTATATTAGCAGCAAGTATAGTGACTTAAACTTGTTCATTTAATAGAATAATTATTGTGATATATATCAACAATTAACTTTGAAAAATCTTAAATTGATTTTTCACTATGAAAATTCGTAAGTATATTTTTTACGTTTAGATTTCATTATTTGACATTTAAGATTGAGGTTATGAGGTTATGTAAAGATAAACATTATATGTAGTAAATAAAATTAATTATTAATTTTCAGTATTACTAATAATATGGATGCAATAGTAAAACCCAGATCCCAGAAAACAAATCATAAAATACCTTTTTAGTCAACTAGCATATCGACTGTAAAATACAATGAATAATTGCATATTATATCAATAAATTGAAGCAACATTAACGCCCGATTTCATAATGCTAACCTAAAGTACACTTTAACTAATGTTAGTTTTAGACCAAATTGAACAAACTTGAACCAACATGATTATTATTGAAATTTACACTTAAAAAGAACTTTAATGTTCACGTCAGACTTATTACGAAATTGGGCGTAAGAATGCAGAATTTGAGTTATGTTACTTAATTCTACTTTATTATGATATAAATCTACTTTTCTTGTTACATTAATTTGTACTTAGAAGTTGGAAACCAATAGAACTTGAATTAACAATTTTTTGTTGTATTTTTACAATTTATAACACAGCATTTGCAAAATCCCATTTTCTTTAATAACTACTTATGAAATATGCCAATAATGTTTTCAGAAGCAAGATTTTACCGCTGCATGCACTCGTTTCTCGTATCCCCTCCAAATACTTGCACCTAGCAAATAAAAAGTATATTTTATCAAAAAAGGTATATTAATTTACAGTAGTTGAGTTGCTTCAAATATAGGCAACTTACAGTAATTGTTAAATTACATTACACATTTGCTGAATATTGGAAACGATAAAATCAAGATCATATACAAAATGCATCCAACCTTCAGATAATTTCTGCAGTTTTTATGAGATCAAACATGAATTAATTGGAAGTGTCTTCCCTGCTATACTGAATAATCACTTGAATCATAATTGGCTCACTAAGTGCGCACTTTTGGCGGCGAAAAAGATCGATTTTGACGAAATTAACTTCCAGATTCAACAGTTATTACCAGGTGGTCTAATATCTTTTCAATCAAAATCAAATTGGTTAATGAAACCGTAAATTATCCAACAGAGTTTTGAAATTCTCGCGATATACTAGGTATGCCACCACACAATCTTCAGTTGAAAATTGGATAACTAATTATTCTGCTACGCATTTTGAACCCACCCAGAATAGATAACGGTATATGTTTGGTCATTAAAAGTTTCACCAAAAATATCATTGAAGCAACCATTTTGACTAGACGATTTGAAGGAGAACTCGTCCTGTGGCCAATAATCCAAATCCCAATGATACCCAAATATACCACAATATCATTTAACATAATTTAATATGCTTGAATTCCCTATTTGATTAGCATTCGAGATGACAATTAACAAATCTTAAGACCAGACAATGTTAGTTTGCGGCTTGGATTTAGAGAATTCATGTTTCTCACATGGTCAATAATTATATGTTGCTTGCTCACGTGTTGGTAAACCACGAAAATGATTTATATTAGCAAAAAAAAATTAACGAAAAATATTGTGCACCAATTAGCGGTAAATTAAATGTTAATTAATAGGCATTATTTAGAATAATATATTTATTTAAAGCATCGATGCACAGACCGCGGCCCGCGGTCCGCATGCATCCCGCCGGCCGAATACTGGTGGCCCGCCGACAGCAAAAATAATACTCTTGTACAATCGAAAACTATTGAATTCTATTCCAGAATAAAACAAAAAAAAAATATGTTCGAAAAGTAATTTGAATCTCGCGCGCGCTATTTGAATCTAGTGCCCAAAAATGCTAAGTCAAGTAACATCGCTTGCTGCCTTTATATAAAGTTTAAAATTGTAGAGAAATCAAGAATGTTCTAGCGCGGTGCGAGCAAGCGAGATAGCAGTATTCCTGAATTCCCGATTGCTCGCTTAGGAATACGAAGCTTCCACAGTCGTATGCAGAGTACAGTTACACGTCGATTTACTATTGCAGTGTTAACCCGTCAAGTGTCGTGTATAATTGTGTTGTGAAATCATAAGTAAAACTCTGTTATTAATAAGTGTTTCCCTACCTATTTAATCAAATTTAGCTTTAATGTTGGCCAAATATTAAAATAAAACAATGAAATTACTATTTTTATCAGAATTTCTCTAATTGTAATAATTACGTCATTATTTCAGATATAAAATCTGTATAAAAATCATAAAATTTCTTAGGAATAATATTCAATCAATTATTTTTGATAATTTAAAAAAGGATGGGTAATTTAAGTAGGTCCTGTAATTGTTTTTAGGTGCTGTGTTAATCCTAGCCAGGATTAGAACGCAACATGGAGAAGCCAGGACCTAGTACAAAACGTAAGGTTAAAGATGAAAATCGGCAGTTTCAAGAAATTTGGACTGAGCAATACTTTTTTGTATGGTTGCATAACAAAGCCGTTTGTTTAATTTGCAAGAATTATGTTGCGATTGCAAAGTAATATAATGTAAAAAGGCACTATGAAACGCAGCATCCTTCTTTTATCAAGTTTACAGGCGAATTAAGAAAGCAAAAAATGTTGTCTTTAAAACGGGAGCTTATTGGTGAGCAAGCTATGTTTACAAAACCCATTCAAGATTCGGAAACAGCTACAGAAGTTAGTTATAAAATTTGTCGAATGATAGCAAAGCGAAGTTGCCCCTTCAATGATGGCGATTTTGTAAAAGAATACATAGAAATTGCCACTAAGAAAATGTGTCCAGAAGCATTAAAAAAGTTTGAGAAAATTCAACCGAATCGTATAACTATCCAAAGATGAATAATATCTTTGTCATGTAATATTGCGGAACAATTAATTGAAAAAACTAAGATCATTGAATTTTTTTTATTAGCACTCGACGAATCCACTGATATTAGTTCCACAGCTCAACTTCTCATATTCATACGAGGTGTTACTCAATATTTTGAAGTCTTAGAAGAGTTATTAGGAATGTGTTCATTAAAAGGTCAAACCAAAGGAGTTGATATACTCAATGTTCTTTTGGATGAGTGTTCAAAAACTGATTTGGACTTATCAAAATTATCGGGAGTTGCGACTGAAGGTGCTCCTTCGATGATTGGTGTCAATTCCGGGCTAGTTACTTTGCCGAAAAAGCATCTGCAAGAAAAAAACATAAACGCTGAAGATCTTATGCAGTTTCACTGCATTATACACCAAAAAGCCCTCTGTTCTAAAAAAATTGAATTTCAAAATGTCATGAAAGTGGTAGTTTCGATTGTAAATTTCATAAAATCACGATGACTCAATCACAGACAATTCAAACAATTCCTTGATGACATCGAAAGCGAATACGGAGATTTACTGTATTATACAGAAGTAAGGTGGCTAAGTCGTGGATTGACACTGGAACGATTTCTAAATTTAATAGAAGAAATTGGAATATTTCTGGCGGAAAAGCAAAGGTATGTCCCGGAATTTAAAAATCCTGATTGTTTGTGTGATTTGGCTTTTTTAGTTGACATTACAAATCATTTGAATGTCTTGAACACATGGCTTCAAGGCAAAAATCAACTGATATCCCAGCTCTACGCTAATGTATCACCCTTTCAATACAAGCTGACACTTTTCAGATCACAGTTGAATTCTGGAAATTACAATCATTTTCCGAATAAGAAGAAAATGGCTGAAAAATTCAACAAAACTGCGATTAATTTCAGTTATGTAGAAAAGCTAGATATTTTGATTCAATCTTTTTAAGTCAGATTTTCGGAGTTTAAAAAAGTGAAACCTCTGTTGGACATATTCAGCAATCCTTTTACGATTTTAGTTGAAAATGCGCCAGAGTCAATGCAGTTAGAAATTATCGACATTCAAAACGACCAAGATTTACGCAACAAATTCAACGAAGGAGACTTGCTGAACTTTTACCGCTGCATTGATAAAAATATGTACGAAGAGTTGCGCATAAACGCTCTGAAATGTGCCAGCTACTTTGGTTCTACCTATATATGTGAACAAACTTTTTCAATACTAAATTAAAATAAAACAAAAAATCGAAACCGCCTTGCAAATAAAAGTTTAGAAGCAGTTTTACGTGTTGCTACAAGTAAATTTGAACCAAATATAAAAAAGATTGTAAGCACTATGCAGTGCCACGCTTCAAATTAATAAATTATTTTTCAATTTTAATAAATTATTATCAATTCTTTATTGTCTTTAATTACCTATACTTCTGGCGGCCGGCCCGCCATCAGTTCATGATTTGCCCGAGTGGCCCCTAGTCTTAATAAGTCTGTGCATCCCTGATTTAAAGTAAAAATCAAAATTTTCATACATTATTTTTGGAACTTAATTTACATAAAAGTTGTCAATAACAAATTTTACATAGAAATTTGAAAATTAAAAATTTTTGGTGGGTTATGTTTAATTACTAATATTATAAATTTTATTTTTTGACTTTAACCTCTGATAGCTCTTAGGTACGGATTTCATGATATTTACTTAACTCTGTTAAGTAAATTGAACATATTTAGTCGTATAATTACCAAGCCACATCAAAATGTGGCTGAATCAGCTACATTTAACACTTTTTTCTGGGATTAAAGTTTACTAAAGGTCGTTTTCTTATTATTTTTGTTTTTTTTATGAAATAAATTTTATTTGAAAAAACTGTTTTTTACCTTTTTTAGTTTGAGATCTAGAGCCTTATAAACAATTTAATTTTGTTTGACCACTCGAATCGAAATCCACCCTTGAAATTTGTAATCAGTAACCAAAAATACATAAAAAAAACTTGGGTGAATCCATTGGAACTGAAAAAGCCACGGTGACCTAGCTGGCTTCTAGATTAACTAGAAGTTTTTATTTCACTGTAAAGTTTTACAAATATTATAAAGTTGTAATAATAAACTTGTATAAATATTTCGGTAAAACAACTATTCAAAACTTGTCACGCATTTTTAAAATGTTATTCCTGTTATCAAACGATTTAAAAGCACTAAATTAGATTTCAGTTTAGCTAATAAGTAAATCGACAAACTTAAATCATCCTAATTTGCAAATTCATTGTCGTCTAAGTTGCTTTATACCCGTTCGTGCCTACTGCCCTAGATTCTCCATATTCTGTTAAATTAACATAATTGTTGTTGCCTGCCACATCTGTTGTTGAAGTTTGTTCCGTCTATGTTGTGTTGCTTTTCCGGCCGATTAGATATTTTCCCGGCCAAATGAAATATTAGGTCTCCATAATTTCGTAAGATTGCATTTCTCTGACGCGTTTATTTACATTTGCATAACTTTAGCTGACATGTTTTTGAATAGAAACACGAAAATTAAATACTAAAATGTCATTAAAATACAAAATATTTAACGCTTCCGTAGTACAAATAAATTGAGATGAGTAATGGGCGACAAATTAATGCATCAAACTGAACTAAGGATGGAGGCACTAATGACTGGATAGGTGACCTGATAAGTAACATTATAAATATCGAAGAGGATAGATGACAGGGCCGTGGATGTAACATGTAACTTGCCATATTACTAGTGATCTCAACGTTGACGTGGCTAACAATTTTCCCCTTATACAAAATTTACGTCCTTAACTTCCGAAATGTTCTACAGATAACACAGTTTCGGATTTACGCCTACAGTCTTTCAGTGTGTTACTAATAATACGAAATTGGATATTATGCTTAAGTAAGGGGGATTATTTAAACACTTTCAGTCAAAAATCAGGGCAATTTTGGGAGTTAGCAATTATTTATTATTTTCTTTGCCTTTATCACTTCCAGCTTATACTAATACCAGCAAAATTTGAATAAGAATTATAAGTACTTACTTCGATCACAATAAAATTCACAAAGAGACATGGGTTGTTCCAAACGGTAAAACACGCTATCAAATCGACTTAGTTTCAGTTAAAAGCAAGCATGGAAAATTAACAACAAATATTAGAAGTTATAGAGGGGCAAAAGCGGAGGATAAACACGACTGCGGATTTGGTCAACATCGTGAACGGCCGTAAGCTGCAGTACTTGGGACATATAATAAGAAATCAAGGCAGGTACAAGCTACTTCAATGCATTTTACAAGGTAAAATTGAAGGAAAATGGGCCCCAGGACGAAGAAGAATATCCTGGCTTGCTAACCTAAGAGCATGGTTTAGAAAGACCTCAACACAGCTATTTCGTATAGCAACCAATAAAGTCATCATAGCCAGAATAATCGTTAACATTCATAACGGACAGTCACCCTAAGAAGAAGACGCGGATTGCGATCACATACTGACTAATGATTACAAAATTAAGAAAAACTCTCTCAAAAGTCAGAGAACGGAAAATATCGTATAAATAATATGACGTCACCAAACTAAGGAACAGAAAAAGCGCTGACAACTTCTACGTAGACAGCAAAACTGTTTTTCGGCCAAAATCAAAGTGACATTAAAATAAAGTAACGATAAATAGAAGAAGATACGAAGGAATCACCTCAAAAGCGGTAAGGTCAAGGGAAGAAGAGAAATGATAAATAATGGTTTAATGCCGATTGTAAGAAAAGCCTCAACAAACAAAACTAGGCAAGACTAAAATATATGGACAAATAAAGTGACTGAAATAGAAATGAATATGCAGCAGAGAGAGGACACCCGGAAAAAGTGTGTAGGAGGAAGAAAAGGGAGCATATGGATAAACAGCTCCAAGAGGTTGAAAAACATTATATTAATAAAAACGTGACAAACTTCTACCAGGATGCGAAAAGGGAGAGTGACCACGGTGAAAGAAAACATAATTACTACAAGAGTAAATAAGGGCATCTAATCGGAAATAAGCATGGAAAACTAGATATATGGCAGGAGTATTTTAGAGAGCTGCTTAATGAGAAACCAGATAAAAATGATGGGGAGCAAGTAAAAATTCTAGGGAAAGTCAACGACCTGGCGGAAACAATGAAGACTCTCACCATGGAAGAAATAAGAAAAATCATATACAGCACGAAAAACAATAAGTTCAAGCAGCAACAACATTTCTGCAGAGCTAATTAAGCATGTGGGAGAAGCACTTATAAGGCGGATATGTAGCCTGCAGATGAAAATCTAAATGCAAGAGAAAATCTTAAATGTACGATTATAGGCAATAGTATGTGCTATTTACAAGAAGAGTAATAAAGCAGTGTAAGAAAATTACAGTGGTACCATCATTCCAGATGTGACATATAAGGTAATCGCCAGAGTAATAAGAAGTAGACTGGAAATGCACTTAATCGAGCAGGTTGGTGAATACAGGGAGGATTCAAGAAGCACATATCCACCATAGATAAAATATTCGTGTTAAAAATAATTCGGACTAGCAAAAATGACCTTAACGAAGACTGACGATAGAGTAAGGATAAAAAAAAGCTTAATAGGAAAATTTTAAGTGAGAAGGCGACTAAGCAAGGCAATCCGCTCTCCACAGTACGCTTTAATTTCTTGCTAAAGACAATATTAAGTGAAAGTGGAACACGAATGAAAGGTATGATTTATGATAACAGAAGCCATGTTCTGACCTGTGCGTGCGATGTAATGTTAATAACAAGAACTGAAGGGGAACTGCCGAGAATATTTAAATTCTTTGAATCGGAGGCTAAATAGTATGGACCGATTATTATTGAGCAATACACAAAGTATATGAAAATGAGGTAGACCAAATATAAAAAAACTGATCACTACCACAAACAACAAAAGTAAAAAGTATTTCTTTAATAAGGTGACGGAAATCAAAAATTAAGAAAATATTCTTAAAATCTGGGAACGGAGTGTTTTAAGAAAGATACTTATACGTTGGATTTAAAAACTATGGAGAGGTTTATAGAAGACAAATAAATGCAAAAATCGGAGAGCTGTACGGAAAAGCAGAAATTAGCTAGATTGTCAGGACAAAGAGACTAGATGGTTAGGCCATCTTGCTAGAATGGTAGATGGAAGGTGGATAAATCACTCACTGCTAAGAGAAGAAAGAAAAAAATGAAGGAAAATAGTAAAAAAATTTCAAGCCGTGGCTGTTGAGCTGTAAATGTATATGTAATATTAAACGTAAATGCTTTTTTAATAAAGTTGAAATAATAATGTGGACGTTAAGCCAACATGTCCTACATGCTATGAAATTAGCTTAAGCAATATTTTAAAGTTACTGCTTTGCGAATATATTGCAGAATGTTTTAAATTTACAGTTATCAGATTAAAAGTAAGAGAGCAAATAAAATTTTTATACATCACCCCAAGGATCACTACCACAAACGGACATTTATACACATCGAAAACCATATGCGTATATAGATTAGGTTGAAATAAAAATTGAAATATAAGGGCTTGAAGGACTATGAGGGTGAAAGAAAAAGCATGAAAGTCTAGCTCAAAAAATAACAATAATTATTATTTTTAAAATAGGATTAGAACTTTTCCTAAGTTATTTTAGATTAATAGCAACCCAATACAAGGACAGATCAGTTAAACTGAATTGGTGGAAAATCAAAATAAAAAATTATTCATTGAACAGGTAATTTAATTGTGGAAAAAGTGTGAGTGGCAACTATGTTTATTATTACAAAATAGTAAACCAAAACAGAGAGCTAAAAAAATGAATGAAATCTAATGAAATTAGCAATAAAATAATTATTTTAAGACAAAAAATAAACATTTACAACATTACAAACTATATTCATATACTCTTACTTTTTTATAATATCTACTAGTTTCGATGTTTGCTTCTAGGTTACCAAATACTTGGTTTTTTGGTAGCGACCACAAAAAGTTAATGACGAACAGCTTCTAGATATTTCCAAGTTCAGTTTCCTTTTGTAATTAATTACCAAAATACGTGTTTAACTTCAAGCTTTTTATTACGAGAGTAAATCGTTTTTCTGGGTTAAAAAGCCCAGGTTGTTATAACTAAACGGACTATCCCTTTTAATTATTTGCTGTTTAGCAAAGATTTTCAACTTCTGAATTTACTTTGAAGGTAATTCGATAATTATATTGTATATTACTGGTTTAATCAACGGTGCTTTTACAGATAACAAAGAACAAAAGAAAGTTTATACTGATTTATTATTTAATTTGCTTGATCGTGAGTAGTGCATTTCTTATACTTCGGTTGTCTTTTTGTTAAATTAAATAAAATTACAAGATGTTTTCTGCCAATAAAAAAACTATGGTTCTCCGCCATTTTCCTTAATATTATTGTTGTCGCTTTTACCAATAAGTAATGACTTAGGTTCTGAAAGGTCGTCTTCTACAACACTCCGATCACTTTCTTTACCTAATTCGACTTCTTTGTGTGATACCTGCTGCTCTTTATCACATAGATTTAACGTACTCAGTCCAGATCTATATTCGAGTCCTTAACCACCTCCTTCTCAAAAGGTTCATCGTTGTTCTTCAAATGGCACTTCACAGGTCTTTGCTCAAAATCTTCTTCTTCAAACTTCAGACTGTTTGTCTGGTGGGACGTTTTAATGCATTAACAATGCTAATGGAAAAAGTGTCCATTATAGTGGACCCCAAAAACAATAAAAGGCGTTTTTTAAATCATTACCAACAAAACTGTATTATATATTTTATACATACATCCCTGGCATAATGTGAAACAACCGACATGTGAGACTGAATCACTTTAAAAACCCGACTTACACCTTTTTGCAGAAAACATACTAATGGTTATTTTACCCGTTACATACCTTAGAAGTTAATGGAAGAATATTTAGTAGAATAGAAATTTAGGGTTACCTCTTTTTCAAGTATGATCTCATGACGTTTTAACCCATCGACATTGTTACTTTTAGTCTTCTTTCGTAACACTCAGTATATAAGTTTATTTTTGTTAATATTTTTTAAAAAATCATTTTATGCCGTGTTAAAACAACTAATAAATATGTTCAGTTACCTTGGTAGAACCTTTTTAAAAAGTTACTACATTAGTACTGTCATAAAATGACATTAAGGTCTGGTTATTCTTTACATATTTATTCCACAACAAACACATTTTACAAAATAAAATTTAATTACAAGAAGGGATTTTGACATAAGATATACCTACATGCTAAGATAAAGTGATCGAAGCAGATAAAAAGCTAGATTTAATTGCTTTGATGTTGGTGTTAAAGATATCTTTGTCGCTATTTTTTTTTTAGTATTATATTGCACTGCCTCATGTTATTTACGGGTGAGCAGTCTGTCTCACAAATAAAATCTCTATGACTTTACCTTAAGTTAATATTAGGTACCAAGAACTTTATATAGTTGATCAAGAATAAGTCTTTATATTTTAAGTTATTTACAATATAATATATAAGTAGCATTGCTTGCATTTTCCGTCTCTGTTCCAGTGTTACAAATTTGAAAGTTTTAAGCATACTCCGGTATTTGAGTATATATATCTGGGGTCAGGGATACAAGATCGTCATGAAGAAGTTCCATGCGTATTCTCCTTACGAAATTCCTATGGATAAGAAGCTTGAGGTAACAAGAGAGCTCTTTCCGGACGGCAGATGTCATGGTGTATGGAGGGATGAAGGAGCTGAGCGAGCTGTACCCTTTACCATGGATGAACTTATCGAGGCATTGGGTTCACTGAAGACTCGTAGGTCCCCAGGACTAGATCATATACCACCTGAGGCGGTGAAGAGTCTAGGACGGGTGGAACCTGCGTGACTTCTGGAACACATGAATGCACTGCTAGAAGCACAAACCTTTCCTGAGCCTTGGAGGACATCGAGGTTAATACTGCTTCCCAAAGCTAGGGAAAAGTATCGCCCCATCTGTCTGCTTCCAGGCATCAGTAAGTTGTATGAAAGGATGCTGCGAGTACGCATAGACGACATGATTGAGAGGTCAGGTGGTTTATCAAGGAGGCAATTTGGTTTTTGTAAAGGGAAAAGCACGATTGATGCAATCATGAGTGTACTCGAAGCATTCCGCAACAGAGGGGATGAACATCGCTGGGCGGCTCTGCTTAAGATTGCATTTGATGTTAAGAATGCACTCAATACGTTGCAGTGGAACGAGGTAATGAAGGCAATGGAGGAGAGAGAATGTCCTGGTTACCTGATGAATGTGGTGGCGGAATATCTGTCCGAGAGAAGGATTATGGTGGAAAAGGGCACGATCGTGGACGTGACGGCCGGGGTACCCCAAGGATCTGTCTTGGGCCCGACGCTATGGAATCTGGCATATGACGGGGTTATGCACTGTGAATACGGAGAGGGTACAACCTCCTTCGCATTCGCGGATGACCTCGCTGTACTGGTAGTGGCCCGGGATGAGCTAGATCTCAAATACCGGGTTAGAAACGCAGGCGGCGTCGTAAAGAAATGGATGACGCAGCACGGACTGAAACTTGCGACAGAGAAAACCGAAGCCATCATTCTGAAGGGGACAAGAAATAGGCAAAATATTGAATTAAAATGTTCGGGAGCATGTCTAACACCTAAGAAACAAGTAAAGTATCTAGGAGTGACATTGCACCAGAATGGAAAATAAGGAGAGCACGTGCGGGAAGTGGTCCGGAAGGCAGCGAATAGTTCGGCTGCGTTGGGGAGGGTGATGCCGAACATTGGAGGACCCAAATCCGAAAGGAGGAGGGTCTTACACGGTGTTGTACAGTCGATTGTCCTCTACGCGGCACCAGTCTGGAGCGAGGCGGTAGAGATAACTGCCTGTAGGAGTCTCATGACACGAGTAGACAGAACAAGTCTGTTGCGAGTGGCATGCGCCTACAGGACTGTGTCTGCGGCAGCCTTATGGACCATCACTGGATGTGTTCTGTTGCATGTTTTGGCGGTGAAAAGAAAAGAGCTTTATGACAGAAGAGGTCCAAACCTTACTGTGGCCGAGAAAAGACAGGAAAGGGAAAGGTCAGTTGAAAGATGGCAAGAAGAATGGAACAACATGGAAGATGTGGCACAGTGGACGAAAATGCTGATCCCTAACATAAGAGATTGGGTGGACTGTGGCCACAGGCGACTGGATTATTTCCTGACGCAGGTGCTCACAGGGCACGGGTGTTTTAGGGCCTACCTCTATAGGATCGAAAAGGCTGATACAGATGAATGCCTTTACTGTGGATACTCGGACACTGTGACACATACGATGTTAGATTGCAGCAGATGGATAGTGGAAAGGAACAGAATGGAGAGAGAGACAGGTGTGAATTTTGTTACAGTGAGAGAAATGATTGAGAGAATGATTGAAAATAAATTAGTTTGGACTAACATACACAGCTATATCCGTGCAGTGATCAAGAAAAAGGAAGAGGAAGAAAGACTGCTAAACCAACGCTAAAGGTAAGATTGAATGATGCTGAAAGGTGAAGCTAGAAAAGTGGGTCACACTGTATGAGTTATAATGGGTGAGTCAGACTGTGGGGAAGGAGTAAATGCCCATCTGTAAATAATGCCGAACTAGGACCGATGAGTGTCTTCTACGCGCTACCTGGAACGAGACAGGGAACCTCCTTGCTGATGAATAGAGTGTGGATGTGTATGAATGGAGAATTAATGAATAAAGGTAGTGATTCGGAAGTGATGCCGGCCTTACAGCGGCCATTCCGCTTCTGGATCGCTGGATGACAGAGGAGCGTCTGGTTTAGCAGATAGGCGTTCGGCGTAGACTCGGCGACGAGAGGGCATTTTAAAGTACCTCGGGAACTATCGCCGGGAATACGAAGAACGAATCCTGCACTAAAGTTAGTCAGGCGGCGTCCTGGACTGAGATGTCTTTTGAAGATTCCAGACCCCTCCTCTATAAAGACGAAAAAAAAAGCATACTCCGGTAAGACACCAAGTATGGATAGAAATTATATTTTCTAACATATAGATATCTTAAAAACCTTGTTTGTACCTTTTCAATTAAATCTATATTTACTTCTGCATGGGGTGCCCAAACTACAGAAGCATACTCAAGATGTGGTCTTACCAAGGAATTATATAGTTTAATTATGCTATCTATCATCTTAACATATTTGGTGTTTCTTATTATAAATCCTAACATTCTAACATCCTAAAATCCTTATTAGTAGCAATGTGATAGTGATCATTAAAGTGCAAGCTTTGCTGAAAGTTCACACCAAGATCTTTACACACGGATTTTCTATTTTCTGGGCAATTCTTTATTATTGATATAATAAACCATTTTAGTAAAGTTCCTGTTACGTGTGAAGGTCATTACTAAACACTTTTCAATATTTAGATCCATTCTGTTTATCTGAAACCAATTAGATACCGCTTTCAAATCTAGAAAGGAACTGACAATCACATTGATCTTCTTAAATATCTAAACATCTTAAAATCACCTGCAAACATTAAACAAGTGGAAAATTTGAGACAACTAGAAAGATCATTTATAAAGCAACCAAATAAAAGTTATCCCAGGTTGCTGCCCTGAGGAACTCCAGAAGTTACGGAATATTCCTCTGAGAAAAAATTACCAACTCCAACTTGCTAACTTCTATCTGCTAAGTACGAATTCAAAAATGTTAATGCATTAAATTTAGAGGCAAAAGGTGTCCAGTTTTTCTAGTAATAAACCATGATCAACCCTATCAAATGCTTTTTCACAATCAGTAAAGAATACATCCATTTGCATCTTAGTATTTATGGCATCTGCAGCAGATTGTGTGAAAATACATAAATTTGTAAGTGTTGATCTATCCGGAAGAAATCCATGTTGATATTGATTAAAAGAATTTATAAAATGTTGTAATAAGTTGTAATATAAAATAGATTCAAATATTTTTGACAAAGAATTTTAAATACTAATTGGTCTATATTTTTTTAGATCATTAATATTACCAGATTGAAAAATAGAAACTGTAATGGTATCTTTTAATTTTTGAGAAAAGGTATTAGTTTTTAAAGCTAGATTAAATATAACCTGTAGTGGTTCAACAAGTTGGTCAATACACCCCTTATAGATATAAGCAGGTAGATTATCTTTACTTGTACATTTCTTGGGTTTTAATCACTTTACACCAGTTGTAATGGCTTCTTCAGTTATCTCATCAAACTCTAGAATACCATAAAACTTAGGTATCTTCATAACAGATGAGAGGCTATAGACTGACTTAAAGTATAGTGCAAAAGCATTAGAAACTCCATCAGAACCAGTTTAAATATTGTTGTCTAACTTAGTTTCTGATGGTAAACCCCTGGAACTACTTCTGGATTTTACAAATGACCAAAAACTAGTTGAGTCCATGTTAACATTTGTTTTTACAGTGTCATGATATTTTATATACTCAGATTTTGTTTGTATTTTAATGGACTTCCTAAGACAGTTGTACTTATTCTTGATTTATAATACCTATAAAGATTTTACAGAAATCTTGTTATCTATCTATAATCTATCTATATAAAAGGCTATGATGACAAGCCACACCGTTTGTCCAGTAAGGTAACGACGCCACATAGGAAAGAGATCTAACCTACCAACATTTGACATTTTAATCATATTTTGTTCTTGAAACGATACGGTTGATTTATTGCATATTCATTCTACAAATTGATAATTCAAATATTGTTAATCAGAAATTTTACTGCTTCACAGTAATTAATTTTTTCGAAAAATTGCTAAAAATATGGGTTACTGTAATTGATGATGTATGAATCATGATTGGAGAGGGGATTGAGGGGGTAGCGAATATGTTGAGAGAAAAAAACACATTGCGACATTGCTAAGAGGGCATTACGTAATGTCTCCTTTGATATTAGTCCGATTGAAGCGTGTGATACGTTAAATGAAAGGGAAGGATAACACGAACATATAAGGCGACTGCCAGAAGGGCACTACACAGTATCTTAATTATTAATGAACGTATAGTTGCATAAGAGATGTCATAGGGACGTTATGGATCAAAATAGTTTAACTAAAAGACAAATTTTGATTTATTGACTTAAAGAAGGCATCTGGCTGAGTACAAAATACACAACTAATTAAATAAAAAAATGCGACCTAGCAAATAAGAGGAGAGGAAATAACGAATATATTAAGTAAGAAAAAACAAACAAGGCGACTACCAACAGGACATCACACAGTATCTTCAATATTAATGAACGGATAGCGACATACGAGATATCAAAGGGCAGCATAGATGAAAATAGATTAACTATAAGACAAATTTTGATTTATTGACTTAAAGAAGGCCTTTGGCTATATACAAAATACACAACAAATCGAGTTCTAAGATGAGACATATCAAATAAAAGGGCGAATATAACGAATATATTTACATGAAAAAAACAAACAAGGCAACTACTAAAAGGACACTACAGTGTAGTTTCATTATTAAGAACGTATAGCGACGTACGAGATATCATAGAGCACTATGGATAAAAATAGATTTATCATAAGACAAATTTTAATTTATTGCCTTACAGAAGGCCTCAGGCTGAGTACAAAATAAACATCTGATCGAATCCTAACATGGGACATAGCAAATAAAAGAGGAGGATATAACGATTATATTCAGATAGAACAAACAAACAAAGAGACTACCAAAAGGGCAAAAGGCATTGTCTTCGTTAATAATGAATATACAGCGACATACGACATATTCATGACATTTTGCTCTATTTGTTATTTTCCAGTCTATTTTGTATCGTTAGTAATTTTACTTTTCAGATAACCATTTCCAATTTCGAGTTTTTACATTTTATCTCTTTATTTTATAGTCCTTCCTGTCTTATTTGCCGCTGGTTATAGTAATCTTACCTTTTTCCCCGTTTATTTCCATTTTTATTCCTTCTATTTGTTCTACCCATATATCCAATAGTTTCTGCATTTTCTTCTCGGTATCTACCATTAGTATTATGCCGTCCACATACATTAACGACTCTAACTACAGACAATTTATGGATACCATAGATTAAAACCGGTAAAAACGTTTTAATCTAACCTAAAATTGTCTGTAGTTGGTTGGCTCTTACTCTAGTATTTCTTATTAACTATTAACTGTTTCAAGAAACTAAAAAAATATTGAAAGCAGACAAATTCAATTAGGAATTAAATAATTTCATTTAACCCAAATTTCCCCAAAATATTGTAAGTAATATATTTTCTATTTATTTTCTTTTTATTGAAATGTAAGCTCACATTGTGCACATTCTTGTATATTTATTTAATTATTGACTAAATTGTGCTTCGGCCAAAAGCATTAGGACTCGCTCTATCCTCGTTAATTGAAATCATTACCGTCTACATGCAATCTCCAATCAAGTTAATGATAATAAATTTTGGTGTAAATTACATCCCGTTTGCTTTGGTGGTTTCGTGACGAAAAAAATATTATCTGGTGCCAGTAATTTAGGAAGGTAAAAATTACCCTAATCTTGGTAAGATGAAATAGAATGATAGCGCTACAATAAACATATAAAACAGCAATAAACATACAATTTTGGCATTGGATTGTCGTACCATATTAAATAAAAAATCTCGAAGAAGTATTATGGAAATAAGCAAAATATATTTTTTATTAAAAAAATAAAAAAGGTGCATAAAAATTTCTTTTTATAAAAGGAGATTTATGTAAAATTATCCAATATTGATTACTTATAATGTAACGTTATCTTTTCTATTGAACCATCTTTATATATGAAACAAGTAATTGTAATAATTACTTGACACACGCATTGATACATCCAATTAAAATATGGATATGTAAACACTAAACTTACAGTATGCTTTTTATAATAAATGCTGTTAAACTAGTTAAAATAATGCTAATGACTTTTCATAGTATTACACATGTGGACTGAATTACTAAGAAGTAAGCTTAGAACACTGATATACTATATGCTTGAACGCACCGTTGCTTATTCCTTGTAGATTATGAGTTCATCTTCTTTTTTATGGTCGGCAATTATCATGGTTATTCTGATCTTAAATGGTCGTTCATAGAGTTAAATAATACAAGAGAGATAGATAAAAAATAAGAAAAAGAATAAAGAAGGAAATAACTCTTCGAAAAAGGACGTCAATATTTTTAAATATTTGAATCCCAAAAAAGCAGAAATGAGATAATCAAAAGACAAAGGGAAAAATAAAAATATTATAAACATAAAAAATGATATAATTCACTATATTAAAATATATATATTTAAAATATCAAATAACAAACATAAAGTAATCGAACGTCATCATATTAAATATTTTGATAGATATTTTACCGAACCATTTGTTACTAACTTGCTAAGAGAAAATCTTATTATGAGATCTTGGTTAAATTATTACACTTTTCTTGTTGACTTTTACTCATATTACCATATCCTGATATTAATAAAATCTTAAGTTGTATTGTTTTTCTGATATACAATCCGTTGTGACTGTAAATAGACTCCAATAATATTAATTTATTGCAACGCTGTAACATGTTTTTTTATAATTAGATTAGTAATTAGTTATTATATATTACTTTAAGAATGATTTTAAAAACCTTTTGCAATTATCACATCTACGCCAATGACTGTATCCAAAAAACTCCCTTTTGCACCTCGCCGAAACAAACGAGAGGTCCAGATATAGTCCTTTATGAGAATGTAACGGTAATTTAGATTTTGTATCTTTATAGACCTAATTCTTCCATATCTTTTTTTATTTCTTAAAAGAAGTACCGAAAGTTGCAGATTACTTAATGGCTGCTTTGTTAGAAATTTGAGAGCAATCGTCATTTTTTTGGGAACAAAGAACGTTTAGGCCCCTTTTTTATAGCGTTAGGAAGAGAGTAATAAAATTTGTTAAACTTCTTATAAATCGCTTTACTTTAAAGAGAATCGTTCCTTCAATATGGTACATTTATTTGCCTTTTTGTTTCCCTTTTTAAAAAATACCGTTATGTTTATATGTTTTCGCCAAAAATAAAAATAAGTCGGTTATTGTTAAAAGGGAGTTCTTTAAGTTGGAATGATCCTGTTCTAGGGGATAGTTTGTCCAATTTGAGAAAAAGAGGATCACTTTTCATTGAGTAGTCTAAGAGATTAGACTGACTTTTGGTTGCCTCGTCTAAGAGTTTGGACGTATTTCTTTGTCTGGGAATTTATATGTAAGTGTATATATACACTTCTGTTGTATCTCAAGTAGTGTGATCTAACACCAGAGTAAATCAAATATACATTATAAATTAACTTCAGTGTTTGATACTAAAGTTAAGTTCACTTTAAATTCAGTGGGATTTAAGAAGCAACATCATCTAGAGTTACAGTAAGTGGTTTTACTATTAATATTAGCTTCAATTGTCTTTAAAGTAGAGTAATATACGGTCTATTTTTGACAACATTTTTCTGATCGGTTGTTAAAGCTAACTACCGATGCAATCAATTTCTCTAAGGAACAACGATTTCATAAATTGCACTTTTTAGAACTTGCATTAACTATTATATCTTTTCATTTACAAATATTAATTACAAACATTTATTGTTTAAATAAAAGCTGTGCGAGTAGCTTCTTGTGAACCAAGTGCGGGTTGTTCCTTAGTTTAATTTTTGGTAGAACTGATTCTTATAATCTTGTCTGTACTTATGCAACTTTATTGTAAATTAATTTAGTATTATTTTGTACTTGCTATAAATTATTACTTTTAAAGCCATTTATCTTGAGATAAACCTAAAACCTTAAAGAAAGATATTTAATGATCTACTCTTTTGCAATTTCTTTAAAACATCAAGGTCTCCTTAATGATATATTTTATTTATATGTGCATGTGTCTATGTCTATTATATTGAAAGATTTTATATTTTTTCATATGTTATGGTAGATTTATTTGTATTTCTTGTTTTTGGAATTCACCCGTCTGGTGATTTAGTTATTGAATATATTTTGTTTTGTTTACCTACTGAATTTTATTTATCTTGTAACCTCGGAAACCATTTTTGGATGGTGCTAGAAAGGTCACCAATGGAGACACTGCGGACGGCAGTCGAGAGCGAGTCGTAGGTTCGAAACTAGCTGTTGGAACCGGGAATGGGTCCAACGGACGAAATAAGTAAAGATAGAACAGGATAAGATATATTAGAAAAGATACAAAAATAAACAAAAAGATATATGGGTAAAATTACCAAAAATAAGATAAGATAGAAAAAGGGCGCCACTTAAATTTTTGATTTGAAAGACATTTAGGTTCTGACCCCAAATCCAGGAAAAGATATCAACAGTTAATTATTAAATAAATTTTGTCAACACACTACATACACAAATACTAAATATATTAGGTGGACTCCGTCCATCTACTTACCTACGAATCTTAATTAAGAGGTATTATTTTATCAGGAAACTTATTAGGAGTCGAGAAATAAAATTCATGGATAAAACAAAACAATATATTTAACAACACAATTATATAGATGGCTGAATGTAAACAAGTAAAAAAATGCACCATCAATTAATAAATGGAAATAAATAGTATTATGATCAAGAAATAGAGACAATATAATAAAATCATGCACAAATTAAATTATCAGCGAAAAGAGCCTGATATTATTTAAACAAGTTCAACTAAAGCTGATTAAAGAAATCTCTCATCGCCATTTATGGGATTCTCTCGAGATAACGGGTACAGTACAAAAAATGGATAGCAATTATAACGAATAAAGCAAAATTAATTAATTTTAAATATAAAAAAATACAAAAGATTAGAAAAATTCTGTATTATAAAAATGAAACCAACCCGCACTTGGTTGTAAGTTAACTGTCTGTCTCGCACTGCTATTAGTTTAATTAGTTAACTGTTCTTACTAAGTATTAAATGTTTGTAATTGTTATTTATGAGAAGTTCTTAATAGCTGATTAAAAGTTCGTATGAAAGAAGTAAATGTTCTTTTAATTAAATTGCTAAATCGGTAGTTAATCTTAACTACAGGTGAAGGAATGGCTGACGCAGATTCTTCCAGGATGGAGTAATATTATTACAATATTATATGCCCAGATAATTGATGGTAATATGATTAGGATAACTTAAAATAAATCTCGATGACTGCTGCACCATTTTACTGATTCTGCTATACTTTACTTGTATCAAGCACTGAAGTTAATCAAAATATCGGTACTTTATAACAATACTTAATCTAATATGGTATTAGAATAAGATATTCATAGATTTAAGTGTAAACACACTTAAAGAAAAAACTCGCAGATAACGGTAAGATAAGCAATCGTCTTTACTCAAAAACTGCCCTGCCAGAAGGGATTTTCTTCCTCTCAAAATTTACGAAGATTCCCAAAAAAGGGAGGATAACCCCCACTAAAAAACGGCAGGCCAGTCTGTTTTCATTTTTAGGAAGATACCCGATGATAGAAAAGTTATAGGTAAGTAACGGGACCCTTCTAGTTGGAAATTTGAGAAAAGATAAAACCTTTTGAATTAGGTTCTTTCAGAAAGATACCATAAAAAGCTTTCACGACTTTGTTTACCAAAGTTATCAAAAGGGACCCGCCTGAATAGTCGGTATGTTCCAATACAATTTAGCAAGGGTGACCGAACCCACCCGCATCTTGATTTGCGGATACGGCCATGGGTGTATCAGCAACAGGGGTAAAGGGATTAAAAAACATTTACTATTTTAATTATAAAAAAAATGTTACAATCTACTTCTAATAAGTTTCCTGGTAATAGAGTATCTCTGAATATTTGCTAATAATAATATTTAACTATCACGATATCTTCGACCAGGAGAAAGGTGAGGCTGTATATTTTTGTAGGTAAGTATGTAAACGAATTCCACCAAACCTATTATTTATTATTTATTATTTTTTTATGTAATGTGTTGACCATCTTTTTAGTAATTAACTGTTGATATTTTTTTTTGTATTTGCTCTCAGAACCTAATTATCGCTGGTTATCTTTTTTTATTTCTAAAGTTTCTTAATATTTTCCTTTGTAACCCCAAAAAGTTAAGCGGCGCCCTTTTTCTTATCTTCTCTTATCTTTGATAATTTTAACTATTTATCTTGTTATCTATTTCTCTGTGTTTTCTAATCCATATTATCTTGTCTTATCTTTATTATTTCTTCTGTTGGTTTAATATCTGGTTCCAAAAGCTAGTTTCGAACCCCCAACTCGCTCTTCACCAACCATCTAGCTGCTGTTTGCAGTGTCTTTATTGAGGACCTTTCTAGCACCATCCAAAAACGTTACAACGTCAAAGTTGATATTTTAACTCATATAGCGTGAGTAACTCGGAATTTTTTCTATGCTAAAGAATTGGTTTACGTATGGTATTTTACACTAATCATTATTACACTAAAATATTTTTGTATTCAGCATACTAAAAAATTTGAAGTAACAAAGCATACAGTAAAGATAACAAAACCATGTGCTTTGCGAATGTTCTATCTGCTCTGATACTTAATGACTATCCTTAGGTTTACTCTAAATAATGTAAAGTTGTAGCAAAATTTACCAAAAAATACCACTAATCTTACAAGAGTATAATTCCGAAAGGGTATGTTGTAAATATTCTTTAACGATATTCACGAGTTTCACGATATCTAACAACAGAAATAAAATAAAATTATTTATCCCCTGAGAATACAATCTTCTCACGGAAACAGCTCACCAGAAGAGAAAAGACTTATTTCATTTTATATAGATCGAAACGTGGAATAATTATTTCAAAATGTGTTACAATGTAAATATAAAATGAAAATTTAAAGTTTGCAGTTTATAATTTTCTTATTAAATACCTCTCTATCTTATAATTTAGAACTAAAAAAAGAAGTCTACATTTCAAATATAATTAACATAGGAAAGAATAAATTAGGATAATAATAGTTAATTATTCCGTTGTGTTTTTCATCTCCGAAAAGACGATTTGTTTAATGTTAAATTTGTATTTATTTTTGTGGTTTATTCTCAAAAGAGATTTTGTTAAAAAATAGTAAATAATTTTAGCAACACTGTCACAATTGCTAATTTGTTTAACGCTAGAAACAAAACGTGGGTTCACCGGTGAACCAGTCTTAAAATCGCTTCAAATTTACCTTGAAAAAAATTGTTTAAATTAAGTTTTTGAAGAACTTATTATAAATCCCGTACACATTTTACAAGATATAGTAAATTAAAACTCTCACTATACGACAAAATGAAAGTATACGACAAAACAGAAAACAAACGTTTAATTTTTTAATTTTTTTTTTTTTTGAGAACGGCGTCAACCCCCTTGCGGGATTAGCTGTACTATACTTAATACATAGATACTTAAATATAAACAATATATTTCATTAAATATTGGGTTTACAATTAGGTTAGAATATCACATTTGACAATTTGTAAATAGGGTTTACAAAACATTAACAATTATTATTGTATATATAAAATATACCCACATACAAAGACTAACCTCTTTTTGTTATACGTGGTATACAGCCAGCTGCAGGAATTATTTTCCTTGTGGATTTTAATTATTATTTGTTTAAAATATCAATATCTTTCTAGGAATTAAACATGTTTGTAAATTCATAATGTACTCCTGCTAATGCTGCTTTTACATTGTAAGGTATTGAGTGTTTTTGTCTTTCACTAATATATTTAGGACACTCTATTAATATGTGTGTTACAATAATGTTGTAGTTACATAAGTCACAGATTTGGCGATTTGATTTGGAGATTAGGTAGTTGTGAGTTAGTCTGCTATGACCTATATGTAAACGATTTAAGCGGAAAACACATCTAGGCAATCATGACGCGATGACGTTCAAGATGGCGATAGCGATTCGACCCTTCTGAAACAAACAAGTGAACCAGATACTGGTCGCAACCTGCTGGCGATCAAAGAAATTTGTGCATCTGGGCGATCATGATGCGATGATATTCAAGATGGCGATCGCGATTCGACTCGTCTGAAACAAACAAGTAAACCAGATACTGGTCGTAACCTGCTGGCGATCAAGGAAATTTGTGCAGCGCTCTGACGGCCATTTTACGTTTATTGCTGGCTAGTCGCGTCAATGCAAAAAATAGATATCGAAAAACATATTAAAATTGTAAAAAATATGATATATTGTTCGACCTGCTTCACCCATCCTTTTGTCTGATAATAATAGCCAAACAACAAAATTTATAATATATAAATATATAAAAAAGATTCGCATATTTGCGATTTTATGGATGCAATTTATGAAATTCTCCTTTTTGCTTATGCCTTAGGTTCTCACATAATCTCCTTAAACATCTCTTTTTTTTGTAAAATAACCTGTATCAATATCGGCATTTGAAAATAAAAAAAATAGAATGTCTACGCATATATGTTATTACATTTTTAAAATGCTTCTTCTTTTTGTAAATCGCACATTTTATAAACTATCTTTTCAACTGTATAATTTATACTATTAAAATCGCACATCGCTATCGCTCCGATGTGTTCGCTTCTAGCGTAAAACACACCTAAGCGATCACGATGCGGTAGCTTTCACGATGGCGACCGCGACTCGTCTGAAACAAACAAGTGAATCGGCACATACTGGCGGCAGTCGCGACGATATAATTAGTTTAACATTCAGAACGCAGCAATTTATGTTTATGGCTGGTCGCGTCTATGCAAATAAAAATAGATATTGAAAAAATTGTAAAAAATATGATATATTATTCGACTTGTCCAACCCAGCTAACAAGAACGTACGTATTGGAAATAAAACCGTTCTGTAGCATTAACTGGTTCCCTAAAATTTGTTTGTTGTATGGTGATTTTGTTATCTGATCTAAAATTTTATTAAAACTTTCAAAATTCGTGCTAAAATATGTACAGAAACGGTTTTCATCTTTGCGAAGTTCTGGGCACAATTTATAAAAATTTTCTTGTTGCCTGCGCCTCAGGTTATGTATCCAAACATATCTTCTTTTTCTGCATAGTAAACTGCATAAATATCTGCATTTGTAAATGGAAAAAATATAACGCCTACGCATACCTTTCATTAAATTTTTGTTATGCTTCTTCTTCATATAAATTGCACGTTTTATAACCTATATTTACAACTATATTGAAATCGCAGGTCGCTATCGGTCCGATGTGTTCGCTTTCTACAGAAACTAAGATCGCCATCGTGGTCGAGAACGCGATCGTTGTCGCTTAGATGTGTTCTCCGCTTTCTACTGAAACCGACATCGCCACCGCCATCGTGGACGTGATCGCGATCGTGGTCGATTGGATATGCTCTACGCTTTAAATAGCTGGCGATTTAAGTTT